>NW_027362767.1:91246271-91506271 GCF_046119375.1 Phyllobates terribilis | reverse complement strand
TTTGTAAGGGCTATTTGACCAAGAAGGAGAGTGATGGGGTGCTACGCCAGATGACCTGGCCTCCACAGTCACCAGACCTGAACCCAATCGAGATGGTTTGGGGTGAGCTGGACCGCAGAGTGAAGGCAAAATGGCCAACAAGTGCTAAGCATCTCTGGGAACTCCTTCAAGATTGTTGGAAGACCATTTCCGGTGACTACCTCTTGAAGCTCATCAAGAGAATGCCAAGAGTGTGCAAAACAGTCATCAAAGCAAAAGGTGGCTACTTTGAAGAACCTAGAATATAAGACATATTTTCAGTTGTTTCACACTTTTTTGTTAAGTATATAGTTCCACATGTGTTAGTTCATAGTTTTGATGCCTTCAGTGTGAATGTACAATTTTCATAGTCATGAAAATACAGAAAAATCTTTAAATGAGAATGTGTGTCCAAACTTTTGGTCTGTACTGTACACATACACACACACCTATACACATACACACATACCCATACACACACACACACACATAGAAACACACACATATATAGACACACACCTATACACATACACACACATACACACATATGCACACATACACACACATAGACACACACACACGTACACACACATATACACATACACACACGTACATACACACACACATATACACACACATATAGACACATATAGACACACACACATATACACATATATATACACACACACACATATATGCACACACACATACAGTACAGACCAAAAGTTTGGACACACCTTCTCATTTAAAGATTTTTCTGTATTTTCATGACTATGAAAATTGAACATTCACACTGAAGGCATCAAAACTATGAATTAACACAGGTGGAATTATATACTTAACAAAAAAGTATGAAACAACTGAAAATATGTCTTATATTCTAGGTTCTTCAAAGTAGCCACCTTTTGCTTTGATGACTGCTTTGCACCCTCTTGGCATTCTCTTGATGAGCTTCAAGAGGTAGTCACCGGAAATGGTTTTCACTTCACAGGTGTGCCCTGTCAGGTTTAATAAGTGGGATTTCTTGCCTTATAAATGGGGTTGGGACTAGTGTTGAGCGAGTATGTTCTATTAACCCTTTCGCCGAGTATGTTCGGGCCGAGCTCCGAGTATTTACAGCTGCTCGGTGATGTGTTTGAATCGCTCCCGTGTGCATAATTTGCAACTGTTTGGCAGTTTTATTACATGAGAGGAATGTCTATTTCTTACACATTCCTCACATGTAATAAAGCTGTCAAACAGTTGCAAATCATGCACACGGGAGCGATTCAAACACATCACCGAGCAGCTGTAAATACTTGGAGCTCGGCCCGAGCATACTCGGAACAGAACATACTCGCTCAACCCTAGTTAGGACAATCAGTTGTGTTGTGCAGAAGTCTGGTGGATACACAGCTGATAGTCCTACTGAATAGACTGTTAGCTGCTTTTTTCTTGCCATAATACAAATTCTAAGTAAAGAAAAATGAGTGGCCATCATTACTTTAAGAAATGAAGGTCAGTCAGTCCGAAAAATTGTGCAAACTTTGAATGTGTCCCCAAGTGCAGTTGCAAAAACAATCAAGCACTATAAAGAAACTGGCTCACATGACGACTGCCCCAGGAAAGGAAGACCAAGAGTCACCTCTGCTTCTGAGGATAAGTTTATCCGAGTCACCAGCCTCAGAAATCGCAGGTTAACAGCAGCTCAAATTAGAGACCATTTCAATGCCACACATAGTTCTAGCAGCAGACACATCTCTACAACAACTGTTAAGAGAAGACTTTGTGCAGCAGGCCTTCATGGTAAAATAGCTGCTAGGAAACCACTGCTAAGGACAGGCAACAAACAGAAGAGACTTGTTTGGGCTAAAGAACACAAGGAATGGACATTAGACTAGTGGAAACCTGTGCTTTGGTCTGATGAGTCCAAATTTGAGATCTTTGGTTCCAACCACCGTGTCTTTGTGCGACGCAGAAAAGGTGAACGGATGGACTCTACATGCCTGGTTCCCACCGTGAAGCATGGAGGAGGAGGTGTGATGGTGTGGGGGTGCTTTGCTGGTGACACTGTTGGGGATTTATTCAAAATTGAAGGCATACTGAACCAGCATGGCTACCACAGCATCTTGCAGCGGCATGCTATTCCATCCGGTTTGCGTTTAGTTGGACCATCATTTATTTTTCAACTGGACAATGACCCCAATCACACCTCCAGGCTGTGTAAGGGCTATTTGACCAAGAAGGAGAGTGATGGGGTGCTACGCCAGATCCTCCACAGTCACCAGACCTGAACCCAATCGAGATGGTTTGGGGTGAGCTGGACCGCAGAGTGAAGGCAAAAGGGCCAACAAGTGCTAAGCATCTCTGGGAACTCCTTCAAGATTGTTGGAAGACCATTTCCGGTGACTACCTCTTGAAGCTCATCAAGAGAATGCCAAGAGTGTGCAAAGCAGTCATCAAAGCAAAAAGGTGGCTACTTTGAAGAACCTAGAATATAAGACATATTTTCAGTTGTTTCACACTTTTTTGTTAAGTATATAATTCCACATGTGTTAATTCATAGTTTTGATGCAGGGCCGGCTCCAGGTTTTTCTGGGCCCCGGGCGAAAGAGTCTCAGTGGGCCCCTTTAATACATACCACGATTCATGATGCACAGATACCACAGAGAAATATATATATATAGTACAATGCAAAGATGTCACTTACTACATTACATGAGCGATATCTATTGTAAATTCCACAATAGCTCAGAAACCAGCGAATCGCTCCGCACAGAATACTGGCCCCCATATAAGGCCCCATACGGAATACTGGCCCCCATATAAGGCCCCATACGGAATATTGGCCCCCATATAAGGCTCCATACGGAATACTTGGCCCCCATATGAGGCTCCATACAGAATACTGGCCTCCATATAAGGCTCCATACGGAATACTGGCCCCCATATAACGCTCCATACAGAATACTGGCCCCCATATAACGCTCCATACAGGATACTGGTCCCTTTATAAAGCTCCATACAGGATACTGGCCCCCATATAACGCTCCATACAGGATACTGGTCCCCTTATAAAGCTCCATACAGGATACTGGCCCCCATATAACACTCCATACAGGATACTGGTCCCCTTATAACGCTCCATACAGGATACTGGCCCCCATATAATGCTGCATGCAGGCTGTTACCCCCAAAATAATGGCCCATACTGGCTGTCCCCCCCTTATAATACTCCATGCAGGCTGTTACCCCCCACATAATGCCCCATAAAGGCTGTCCCCCCCCCCTTATAATGCTCCATGCAGGCTGCTCCCCCCACATAATGCACTATGCAGGCTGTCCCCCCCCCCCTTATAATGCCCCATGCAGGCTGTTCCCCACATTATAATGCCCCATGCAGGCTGTCACCCCTCCTCTTTATAATGCCCCATGCAGGATGCACCCCCCCTCTTTATAAGGCCCCATGCAGGATGTCACCCCTCCTCTCTTTATAATGCCCCATGCAGGATGTCACCCCCCCTCTCTTTATAATGCCCCATGCAGGACGTCACCCCCCCTCTTTATAATGCCCCATGCAGGATGTCACCCCCCTCTCTTTATAATGCCCCATGCAGGATGTTCCCCCCCTCTTTATAAGGCCCCATGCAGGCTGTCACCCCCTCTCTCTATAATGCCCCATGCAGGATGTCACCCCCTCTCTCTATAATGCCCCATGCAGGATGTCACCCCCCTCTTTATAATGCCCCATGCAGGATGTCACCCCCCCTCTCTTTATAATGCCCCATGCAGGATGTCACCCCCCTCTCTTTATAATGCCCCATGCAGGATTTCACCCCACCTCTCTTTATAATGCCCCATGCAAGATGTCACCCCCCCATATTATGCCCCATGCAGGATGTTACCCCCCCCCCCCATATTATGCCCCATGCCTCCATACATTAAAAAAAAAAAAATCAAATACTCACCTCACTCCTCCTCACCTGCTGCAGCTGCTCGGGTCCGGACTCCAGCGTTGCCGGCGTCATCCCGCTCTGCGTTGCCTGTGACGGCTCAGGGGAGCGCGCGGTGGAAAGACGTCACCGCGCCCTCTGACCTGAGACGTCACAGGGAGCGCAGAGCAGGAAGACAGCGGATGTGCAGAGGCACGGGGAGAGGTAAGTATCCGGCTGCCGGGTCCCTGAGCAAGCAGCGGAGAAGGGCGGGCGCTGATACCGCTCTCCTCCGCCCATAGCCCAGCGGGGTGCGTGACCGCCAGTGGGCCCCCTGCCTGCTCAGGGCCCCGGCACTTGCCCGGGTGCTGACGCCGGCCCTGTTTTGATGCCTTCAGTGTGAATGTACACTTTTCATAGTCATGAAAATACAGAAAAATCTTTAAATGAGAAGGTGTGTCCAAACTTTTGGTCTGTACTACATACACATACATTGTAATAATTATAATGGATACCACAGGAGTCTCTTTGCGTTGAACAAAGATACTACAGAACACAGTTTATAGGTGTCAAAGTTTATATTATAAACACGGTGTGTTTCAAACAAACGAAAACTAAAAGTCCATAAACACTCAGGGGAAAATGCAATCAGCAGACCAGTCTGTAAAGCACAGTTCACACTAGAGGATGCTAGAAAACATTATCAAGTCCATACACAAATATATATATAGATGCAAGGAAGTCCACACAATATACATTAGATAATCCAGGGAGGCCTGGGTAGGAAGTCCCAGATAATGCAGCACAGTCCCGTGCTCTAAATGCAATCAGCAAAGCAATCTGTAAAGCACAGTTCACACTAGAGGATGCTAGAAAACAAGTAAGTCTTTATCAAGTCCATACACAAATATATATATAGATGCAAGGAAGTCCACACAATATACATTAGATAATCCAGGGAGGCCTGGGTAGGAAGTCCCTGATAGTTGCAGAGCTCGGGTCTGCGCTGCACTAATGAAGGGGAGTCAGAGCAGAAACCAGCTTACTTGTTAGTAAAATACAAGTGAGGACTGAGGCTCAGAAGAAGCAGCAGGAGCAGCCAGGAGAAGGAGGAATGCTGGTAGCAAGTGAATGCAGCAGAATCTCTGAGAGCAGGTAACAGGAGATCCACACAGGTTTGCAGGGGAGCAGGAAAACTAGGAAACCACCAGGAACAGGTCACAGGCAGAATACTCTAGCACCGACTAGAGGCTGGGGTGGAGTTAGTTATAAAGCAGGAAGACAAGGGGCACATGAGACAAAAGACACCATCTTGAAAGAGGGCAAAAATGGCCAAAATGTAATCAAAAATATTTGAAGTCCTGACACACACACATACATACACACACACACACAGTACATACACACACACATATACATACACACACAAACATATACATACACACACAAACATATACATACACACACACACATATACATACACAAATACATACACATACACGCATACACTGCTCAAAAAAATAAAGAGAACACTGAAACAGAATGTAACTCCAAGTACATCAACCTTCTGTGAAATCAAACTGTCCACTTTGTCCATCAGTGTTGCTTCCTATCAATTTCACATGCTGTTGTGCAAATAGAATAGACAATAGATGGAAATTATTGGCAATTATCAAGACACCCTCAATAAAGAAGTGGTTCTGCAGGTGGGGATCACAGACCACATCTCAGTACCAATGCTTTCTGGCTGATGTTTTGGTCACTTTTGAATGTTGATTGTGCTTTCACACTCGTGGTAGCATGAGACGGACTCTACAACCCACAGAAGTTGCTCAGGTAGTGCAGCTCATCCTGGATGGCACATCAATGCGAGATGTGGCAAGAAGGTTTGCTGTGTCTGTCAGCGTATTGTCCAGAGGCTGGAGACGCTAACAGGAGACAGGCCAGTACACCAGAAGACGTGGATGGGGCCGTAGGAGACCAACCACACAGCTGCCGGACCGCTACCTCCGCCTTTGTGCAAGGAGGAACAGGAGGAGCACTGCCAGAGCCCTGCAAAATGACCTCCACCAGGCCACAAATGTGCATGTGTCTGCACAAACGGTTAAGAATCAACTCCATGAGGGTGGTATGAGGGCCCGACGTCCACAGATGGGGGTTGTGCTCACAGCCCAACACCTTGCAGGACGCTTGGAACTTGCCACAGAACACCAGGATTGGCAAAGTCGCCACTGGCGCCCTGTGCTCTTCACAGATGAACGCAGGTTCACACTGAGCACATGTGACAGACGTGACAGAGTCTGGAGACGCCGTGAAGAGTGATCTGCTGCCTGCAACATCCTTCAGCATGACCGGTTTGGCAGTGGGTCAGTAATGGTGTGGTGTGGCATTTCTTTGGAGGGCCGCACAGCCCTCCATGTGCTCGCCAGAAGTAGCCTGACTGCCATTAGGTACCGAGATGAGATCCTCAGACCCCTTGTGAGACCATATCCTGGTGCGATTGGCCCTGGGTTCCTCCTAATGCAGGACAATGCCAGACCTCATGTGGCTGGAGTGTGTCAGCAGTTCCTGCAAGATGAAGGCATTGAAGCTATGGACTGGCCCGCCCGTTCCCCAGACCTAAATCCGATTGAGCACATCTGGAACATCATGTCTCGCTCCATCCACCAACGTCACGTTGCACCAGACTGTCCAGGAGTTGGCGGATGCTTTAGTCCAGGTCTTGGAGGAGATCCCACAGGAGACCATCCGCAACCTCATCAGGAGCATGCCCAGGCGTTGTAGGGAGGTCATACAGGCACGTGGAGGCCACATACAATACTGAGCCTCATTTTGACTTGTTTTAAGGACATTACATCAAAGTTGGATCAGCCTGTAGTGTGTTTTTCCACTTTAATTTTGGGGGTGACTCCAAATCCAGGCCTCCATTGGTTAATAAATTTGATTTCCATTGGTGATTTTTGTGTGATTTTGTTGTCAGCACAGTCAACTTTGTACAGAACAAAGTATTCAATGAGAATATTTCATTTATTCAGATCTAGGATGTGTTATTTGAGTATTCCCTTTATTTTTTGGAGCAGTGTATACACATACACATACATAACAGACCAAAAGTTTGGACACACCTCATTTAACGATTTTTCTGTATTTTCATGACTATCAAAATTGTACATTCACACTGAAGGCATCAAATCTATGAATTAACACATGTGGAATTATATACTTAACAAAAAAGTGTGAAACAACTGAAAATATGTCATATTCTAGGTTCTTCAAAGTAGCCACCTTTTGCTTTGATGACTGCTTTGCACACTCTTGGCATTCTCTTGATGAGCTTCAAGAGGTAGTCACCGGAAATGGTCTTCCAACAATCTTGAAGGAGTTCCCAGAGATGCTTAGCACTTGTTGCCCTTTTGCCTTCACTCTGCGGTCCAGCTCACCCCAAACCATCTCGATTGGGTTCAGGTCTGGTGACTGTGGAGGCCAGGTCATCTGGCATAGCACCCCATCACTCTCCTTCTTGGTCAAATAGCCCTTACACAGCCTGGAGGTGTGTTTTGGGTCATTGTCCTGTTGAAAAATAAATGATGGTCCAACTAAACGCAAACCGGATGGAATAGCATGCCGCTGCAAGATGCTGTGGTAGCCATGCTGGTTCAGTATGCCTTCAATTTTGAATAAATCCCCAACAGTGTCACCAGCAAAGCACCTCCACACCATCACACCTCCTCCTCCATGCTTCACGGTGGGAACCAGGCATGTAGAGTCCATCCGTTCACCTTTTCTACGTCGCACAAAAACACGGTGGTTGGAACCAAACATCTCAAATTTGGACTCATCAGACCAAAGCACAGATTTCCACTGGTCTAATGTCCATTCCTTGTGTTCTTTAGCCCAAACAAGTCTCTTCTGCTTGTTGCCGGTCCTTAGCAGTGGTTTCATAGCAGCTATTTTACCATGAAGGCCTGCTGCACAAAGTCTCCTCTTAACAGTTGTTGTAGAGATGTGTCTGCTGCTAAAACTCTGTGTGGCATTGACCTGGTCTCTAATCTGAGCTGCTCTTAACCTGCGATTTCTGAGGCTGGTGACTCGGATAAACTTATCCTCAGAAGCAGAGGTGACTCTTGGTCTTCCTTTCCTGGGGCGGTCCTCATGTGAGCAAGTTTCTTTGTAGCGCTTGATGGTTTTTGCAACTGCACTTGGGGACACTTTCAAAGTTTTCCCAATTTTTCACACTGACTGACCTTCATTTCTTAAAGTAATGATGGCCACTCCTTTTTCTTTACTTAGCTGCTTTTTTCTTGCCATAATACAAATTCTAACAGTCTATTCAGTAGGACTATCAGTTGTGTATCCACCAAACTTCTGCACAACACAACTGATGGTCCAAACCCCATTTATAAGGTAAGAAATCCCACTTATTAAACCTGACAGGGCATACCTGTGAAGTGAAAACCATTTCCGGTGACTACCTCTTGAAGCTCATCAAGAGAATGCCAAGAGTGTGCAAAGCAGTCATCAAAGCAAAAGGTGGCTACTTTGAAGAACCTAGAATATAAGACATATTTTCAGTTGTTTCACACTTTTTTGTTAAGTATATAATGCCACATGTGTTAATTCATAGTTTTGATGCCTTCAGTGTGAATGTACAATTTTCATAGCCATGAAAATACAGAAAAATCTTTAAATGAGAATGTGTGTCCAAACTTTTGGTCTGTACTGTATGTGTGTGTGTATATATATGTACATACATACATACACACACACACACACACACACACACACACACACACACAGACACATATACGTGCATCTCATTAAATTAGAATATCCAAAAAGTTAATTTATTTCAGTTCTTCAATACAAAAAGTGAAACTCATATATTATATAGAGTCATTACATACAGAGTGATCTACTTCAAGTGTTTATTTCTGTTAATGTTGATGATTATGGCTTACAACCAAAGAAAACACAAAGTCATTATCTCAGTAAATTAGAATAATTTACAACAACAGCTTGAAAAATATTCTCAAAATCCAAAATGTTGGCCCACTGAAATGTATGTTCAGTAAATGCTCAATACTTGGTCGGGGCTCCTTTTGCATCAATTACTGCATCAATGCGGCAATGTGGCATGGAGGCGATCAGCCTGTGGCACTGCTGAGGTGTTATGGAAGCCCAGGTTGCTTTGATGGCAGCCTTCAGCTCGTCTGCATTGTTGGGTCTGGTGTCTCTCATCTTCCTCTTGACAATACCCCATAGATTCTCTATGGGGTTAAGGTCAGGTGAGTTTGCTGCCAATCAAGCACAGTGATACTGTTGTGTGTAAACCAGGTATTGGTTCTTTTGGCAGTGTGGACAGGTGCCAAGTTCTGCTGGAGGATGAAATTTCCATCTCCAAAAAAGCTTGTCAGCAGAGGGAAGCATGAAGTGCTCTAAAATTTCCTGGTAGACGGCTGCGCTGACTTTGGTCTTGATAAAACACGGTGGACCTACACCAGCAGATGACATGGCTCCCCAAACCATCACTGATTGTGGAAACTTCACACTAGACCTCAAGCAGCTTGGATTGTGGCCTCTCCACTCTTCCTCCAGACTCTGGGACCTTAATTTCCAAATGAAATGCAAAATTTACTTTGCATTTACTTAGTGTGTCAATGACTGCCTTCTGGACATCTGTCAAGTCAGCAGTCTTCCCCATGATTGTGGAGCCTACTGAAACAAACTAAGGGACTTAGGAAGCCTTTGCAGGTGTTTTTTGTTAATTATTCAAATTTGCTGAGATAATGACTTTTGTGTTTTCATTGGCTGTAAGCCATAATCATCAACATTAACAGAAATAAACACTTGAAATTGATCGCTCTGTGTGTAATGACTCTATATAATAATGAGTTTCACTTTTTGTATTGAAGAACTGAAATAAATTAACTTTTTGATGATATTCTAATTTAGTGAGATACACCTGTATTATGGTGGGGCATCATACTCCGTATGATGGCCCTCGCAACTCCCGTATTCACCGTATGTTAGCTCTACAGCTCCCCCACACACAGTATGATGTCTCCACAACTCCCATATACACAATGTTAGCTTGCCCACCATCTCATTAATAAACAGTATGATGGTCCTTACAAATCTTCTACACACAGTATGATGGCCCCCACAACGCCTGCACCTACATCAACCGTATACACAGTATGTTAGCTCTATCACACACAGTATGATGTCTGATTTATACACAGAATGATGGCCCTCACATCTCCCTTATACTTTATATGATACTAAAATAGTGCCCCTGCACACCATGAATAAACCTACAGCTCCCCAACACAGTATATCATTAAGAGACAGTATGATAGTTCCCATAACTTATATTCACATTATAGCTCTACAGGTACCACACACAGTATGATGGCCCCAACAATTCCTCTTAATTGTATGATTCTTCCACATCTGTATTCACAGTATATTAGCTCTACAGGTCTCACACACACACACACACACACACACACACACACACACACTCTGTTATGACCCACAACTCCTCTATACACAGTATGATGTCCCCTCATCACTAGTGATGGGCAGTCCTGCTCTTTTTAGTGATCTGGCTCACTTGGCTTTGCTCACCAAAAAGAGCTGGCTCTTTTGGATCCCTATTAAATGTGTTCACAATAGGTGAACACAAATTTAAGCTGACTTTAATATGGCCAAAACTTCGCCCACCCATCACAAACCCTGCCCATTTGCAATCAGTCAGTCAATGAAATTGATGAGTTGGCGGGGTTTGATTCTGGTGGACGGGGTTACGTGTCCTGAACACCAGACATTTACACCCAGTGACAGCCATTCAGAGAATTTATTGGCCCTCACTGTGGTGCCGGCTCCCATCGTACACAACAGGGAGCTTGTTCTTCATCTCAGCTCTTTCACGATGTTCCCCACAGTCCATGTAAATGTAGTATGATGCCCTTATAGCTCCTCTGTACACAGTGTCATGTCTGAATCATACAAAAAATTGCGCAAAGAAAACAAAGGTAAAGAGTTTTTGTTTAATAAAAATATACAATTTTATTGAAAAATATATAAAACATGTAAATATACAAATTAGCCAGTAGATGGCACCATATAGCACTTATGGAAACATCATTGATTACTGTAGTAATCCTAAATATGAAGAGCACATATACCATCCCATGTAAAGATGAAGAGCACATATACCATCCCATGTAAAGATGAAGAGCACATATACCATCCCATGTAAACATGAAGAGCACATATACCATCCCATGTAAACATGAAGAGCACATATACCATCCCATGTAAACATGAAGAGCACATATACCATCCCATGTAAACATGAAGAGCACATATACCATCCCATGTAAACATGAAGAGCACATATACCATCCCATGTAAACATCAAGAGCACATATACCATCCCATGCAACAGTTACATATTACATAATATGACATATATATTACATGGGATACTACATGTGCCCTATGGGGTAACAGTTACATATAACCTAATAAGGCACGTATAAGAAACTAAATAGAAGTCGTAAAATATAGAATTACCCTTGATATAATGTGGTTCCTGACCCCTGACGCGCGTTTTGGCGCTCTAGCCTTCTTCTGGGTCCCTATACATTTTATATGGTCTTCCCAAGTACTGACTGATAAAATAATAAAAACAGCCTTTCACTTATCCGTGTCCCAATGCACTGCTCAGCTATAAGCAGCGCGTTAACCATGGCTCCACACAGTAGACAATCTAGTGATGTCATTCTAGCTGCTGCATTGAGCCTCAGATACACAGGCTTAATAGTAGATAAAGGAGCAGAGGGCTTCTTTATCCACCATTGTATTCAATGATATCATCAAATACCCTTTTAAACCCTTAATAACCAAGCCAAATTTTACAATTCTGACCACTGTCACTTTATGAGGTAATAACTCTGTAACGCTTCAACGGATCCCTCTGATTCTGAGATAGTTTTTTCGTGACATATCGTACTTCATGATAGTGATACAATTTTTTCGATATGACTTGTGTTTATTTGTGAAAAAAATGGAAATTTGACGAAAATTGTTAACATTTTGCAATTTTCAAACTTTGAATTTTCATGCCCTTAAATCTGAGAGATATGTCACACAAAATAGTTAATAAATAACATTTCCCACATGTCTACTTTACATCAGCATAATTTTGGAACCAAAATTTTTTTTTTTTATAGGAAGTTAGAAGGGTTAAAAGTTTCCAACAAAATTTACAAAACCGTTTTTTCTAGGGACCACATCACATTTGAAGTGACTTTGAGGGGTCCATATGACAGAAAGTACTCAAAAGTGACACCATTCTAAAAACTGCACCCTTCAAGGTGCTCAAAACCACATTCAAGAAGTTTATTAACCCTTCACGTGCTTCACAGGAACTGAAGCAACGTGGAAGGAAAAAATGAACATTTAACTTTTTTTCACACAAACTTTACTTCAGGCCCCAAATTTTAAATTTTCTCAAGGGTAACAAGAGAAAATGGGCCGCAAAATTTGTTGTGCAATTTCTCCTGAGCGTGCTGATACCCCATATGTGGGGGAAAACCACTGTTTGGACGCACGGCAGGGTTAGGAAGGGAAGGAGCATATTTGACTTTTTGAATGTAAAATTTGTTTGAATAATTAGAGGATGCCATGTTGTGCTTGGAGAGACCCTGATGCGCCTAAACAGTGGAAACCCCCCACTAGTGACACCATTTTGGAAACTAGACCCCTCAGGGAACTTATCTAGATGTGTGGTGAGCACCTTGAACCCCAAGGTGCTTCACAGAAGTTAATAACATTGAGCTGTAAAAATAAAATTTTCACATTTTTCCCACAAAAATGTTTTTCAGCCTCCAAACCGGAGAAGTTGCACCATAAAATTTGTTGTGCAATTTCTCCTGAGTAAACACATACCCTATATGTGGGGGAAAACCACTGTTTGGGTGCACTGCAGGGTTCGGAAGGGAAGGAGCGCCATTTCACTTTTTGAATGTAAAATTTGCTTGAATAATTAGCGGATGCCATGTTGCGTTTGGGGAGCCCCTGATGTGCTTAAACAGTGGAAACCCCCCACTAGTGACACCATTTTGGAAACTACACCCCTCAAGGATTTTATCAAGGGGTATAGTGAACATTTTGAACCCATAGGTACGACACAGAATTTGATAACATTAGGTCATCATACTGATTAAGTTGTCATTAGTCTTGAGCGCAAGTGCTCGCTACTTGAGTTTGCATCGGGTGAATAACGGCGATCACGTGATAGGGGACCGGAAAAACTGGCCCTGATCACATTCTCCGGGGTCTTGGCTACCCCCCGTAGCTGAAACCCGGAGAATTTCCACTTCTGGGGGGGCGCTACAGCCTTATTCCTCAGCGTCGCGTTTTCACGGCGCTGAGGAATAAGTACCCTTAACTGCCGCTGTGAAAATGCATTACGGTTGTCGTTAAGGGGTTAAAGAAAACTTTATAAATGTAAACAATTTTTTTTTTAATTTATGCTATTTATTGTAGAGAATAGCATATCAAGAGGAATTACACTTTCTTTTTAACACACATTTGGCAATTGTGAGGGTTTTTTATTGACACTTAGCATTCCTATAAGAACATTGATATAAAGTACATGAAAATAAATTACAGTAAAAATACATATAAAAATATGTATAATATACTATAAAGTACTAAAGTAAGTTTAAAAATAATTTATAAAACAACAAAAGTGTGACAATTGCCGTTGCCTGAACTGTACAACTCTCATAGTGGCCAATAGATGGCAGAAAGAGGATGTGATATACACAATATATGATCTATACAAGCTCCAGTTCTTATTCTGAACTGCAAATATAATCTGCTGCGGGATACTACATCTCTGCCCGTCTTTATAGCTATAATTCTAACAAACTACTCTGAGGCATGAGAGAACAAAATCCAGGTTTAATATAAAAGTATCCATCTAATTATATATGTTAGAGAATATTATTACTTAAAAATAAAGTGTCATGGGTAAAATAATTAAAAAGGGCAGCAACACGCCAGCCTAGATATTTAAAAAATGGGAAAGGTTGCCTAATACCCGCCAATCGTGCACGTGCTGCAGTAGGAAACAGTACACAGTGGCGTAACCAATGCAAGATTTGGACCTGGGTCCTCCCTCCCTCATCCTGGTATATATATATCCACCATTCTGTTATATATGTCCCTTATCCTGGTATATATGTGCCCTATCCTGATATATAAGTTTCCCATTCTGCTGCTGTTCTTTAATGCATAGAAAAAAATTAAATGATTCTACTCAACTTCCCTCCGCTCCCCCGTTGCAAGTTCTCTTCTGTAGCCGACAGTTGACTTCGGCGTGCAAGCAACGGGAGCGCATGATGTCACTGCCATGCGTCCCCAGTCATGTGCACGCCGACGTCAGCTGCTGGTCTCTGATTGGCCGGCAGCATATATTGCAGTGCAGGGAACCGGTGGGTCTCTGCACCACAACACTCTTCAACTGAATGTGCGTCTAAGGATGCACATCCAGTTGAAGTTTGCGCCGATGTCAGCTGGCCCCTCACCCACATGGGCCTGGTCGCGACCTCTGCAGCTGGGATCGTTACACCTCTGGGCGTAGACATGACTGCACCTGCTCAGGGGCCCAAGAGATAAGCAAGGGGGCCACTGCCAGATCCAAAGCAGGCGGGATTGTGCATTATGACTGCAAAGGGCCCATATATTGCTTTTGCACAAGGTCCCTTTTCTGTCTGGGTCCGCCAGTGGATTGAGGGTCTCTTGGTAACTGCTCTATGCCCTTCATTATTATATCACCCCTTGGGTCATTGTTTACTATAGGACAACTACAGAGCAGAACTTCATAAATATGGAAAATATGAGGAATTTTAATCTCCCGATTTCTACAAGTATCACATTAGGATAAAATTAATTGGCAGCTTTTGGAATTCCCCATTCGTCTTATGAAAGAATCGATGATCTGTCAATGAGTCATTTTAGCAAAATGATTTCTGCCTGGATCATGTGATTCTGAGTACATGGGGTAATTTTGTTTGAGAAACACGAGATCCTTAATGAATGAAACTAATTAGACCTTGATGACACATTTCATGTAGATTATGCAACATAGTGTGATGAGCCAGGTATACCGTCACAGCTTTATCTATATTTCACATAGCAACAAATCCCTTGTCCTAATAACTTGCTACAATATATCAGTGCAAGTAAGGAGGAATCAGCCAAAAATCCAGAATGCTTATTCTGTCTGGAGAATACAGTACAACACTGAGAAATATAAGCGCATGGACTCGCAGGCCAATGTGAATTGTGTATTACAATAGCAGCAAAATGTCATCAACATACTGCAGAGACAATCCACAGCGGTCTGTTTATACTGTAGATAGCACCACGCATTTCACGCCTTTCGCTATTATACTGTAGAAGAGCAACAGATGTCCAATGCGAACTTACCCTTATAGGTATTCTACGGTGAAAACAAGCTAATTGATCGGAGGGGCTCCGACCGTTGGGACCCGCATCAGTGTACAGAACACGCAATTTATATCACAAAGCGGCAGAGTGTATGCCCAACCGCTGTACCATTAATTCCATTTGTGGCCACCAGAAATAATTGAGCAGACCCATAGGAAATAAATTGGGCAGCAGTCGAGCATGTGGCCGCCCGCTCCATTCGAACGGTGATCAAAGCTTCCCGTTCTGCTGATCGGTGCCGCTCCCAGCGGTCGGACGCCCACCCATCTATAAGGTATTACCTATCCTGAAGATGGGGCTGTCCAGTGAAAACAAGTTATCTTCAGGATAAGTGATAACTTTATTAATTATTGGTGCTTAAACCTTCACCGATTGGCCGAACATGGACCTGTTACAATGGAGAGCCAGTGCACAAGTAGGGTGATCGTTCCTGATCGCAGCCCTACTAGCAGCCCGTTCTTACCAGTCATTAACTGGTCTTAGATGTTTAATCAATCGAAGACTGACAAGTGGCATCAGCTGGTTCAGCTGACATTTAATATCCATGGCATATTGTGTAGATATCCCTGAGAGAGTTTCCCTTTGAAGTGGTTGTCCAGCTTAAATAAAGGTGTCGGTAAGTGCATGTAATGATCCCCCATTACTTCGGTGGTCAGCACCAGGACCAGAAGCGATGACATTCTGGTCTTCAATCATATCATCAGATTACAGGCCTCATTGTCAAGTGACCACTTTAAGCAGCTCGTATAAAACTGATTTACAGATCAATTTGATGCAGTCGGTCTCTTTTCACACTAGTGTCTAATTTTCTTTTTTAATGTATGAAAACAGAAATCCTGATGATAAATACTTTATAATTAGATCTGTTTCTCATTTGACAGGTTGGTTTCCTTCTTTCTTGCAAAGTAAAACAAAAAAAAAATAAAACAGACTTAGATTACTTTGCCCTCTGAGAAAAACAAAACCCGATGCAACAGTGGCTCCCTGGTGCCCGCTATTGGCATGCTCCATTAGAGACTCCCATTGAAACCAGTAGGACTTCGAAACTGCCCCATAGTCCAACATTACAATGATGTCCTCTGCTCTGCCTATGCAAATCATCTTGGACTTGTCTGGTGGGGCTTCCACTGTACCGTCTGACCCGACACTCTCTACACTCCCTGGGCCTGACTGTCACACTGCCTACATAATCTAAACAGGTAAACGAAATCTCTTACATGTGCGCCATTTCACTCCTATGCGCAATGGAGTGGGGTGGACCCTCCCCTGCTTAGCCATTACATTGCTCATTCCCAGGACAGCAGAGAGTCTCCGTATCCCACCCAACAGGCAACTAAAGTGGAGCTGCCAAGAGTGAAATGCCCCCAGTAGTGGAGAGAATGTCAATGATGTTCGGGGAGGGTGTGTTAGAGAGAGTGTTAGAGAGAGTGTCAGTCAGGGCCGTGGGGTGAAGTTACAGCCGTGGTGACTGAACCCGCGCTGGCGCTGTCCCCTTGACTGAAACCAAAACGCTGCCAGGGGGAATAAACTTCACTTTCTCCTGGCAGCGTTCAGATAACTACAGGCGCCGGGCAGGTTAATTAACCTGCATGTTAAGCCCATATCTGCAGATTAAGCCCATTTTCTGGTGACAGGTTTCCTTTAAATCATTACAAGAAAGTTTGGAAGGCTTAGAGGAGCTGACTAGAACCCTTTAAAATGGAATCTGTCAGTAGGATCAACCCTCCTAAGTCAATAATATGGACATGTAGGTCACAGAAAGTTGAATAAAATTATACCATGATATCTGCAATCCGATGTGTTATTCCAGAGAAATCCTTGTTTTTCTTAATATATAAATTGGCTGTTAAGATCTATGGGCAGGACATAGATCTCCCTGAGAATCTGCCTCCAGAGATTATTTTAAATTAAAATGGGAAGTTACCAATGTGAGACATGTAGATCAGGAGAGCAGACTGTCAGCCATTACATATCTCACACTGGTAACGCCCCATTTTAATTTAAAATAATCTCTGAAGACAGATTCTCAGGAAGATTTATGTCTGGCCCATAAATCCTAACTGCTCATTTACATGAAACATGGATTTTTTCTAAATAAGACATCGGATCACAGATATCAAGGTATCAATTTATTCATCTTCCTATGATCTACATGTCCATATAGATGGCTTAGGAGGGACGATCCTACTGACAGATTCCCTTTCAAGACAAAGACAGTGCGCGGTCCATTACAAACATGCACGTGTGAATTTGGCCTCAATAGTGCTTTATAAAACTTAATTCTCTTGCATTATATTATGATATATTAAAGGGATTGACCGTTGAAAGAAAGTGATCACCTATCCGCAGGAAAAATAATAACTTACTGATCAGTAGGATCCAATGCAATTGGCAGAATGGGGCAGTTTTATCCCAGTGACAGGTCAGAGGCCCCCGACCGCCGCTCTATTCATTCCCTATGGGGCTGACAGAAAAAGCAGAGCCCAGTGCTCAGCTGCCCTATAGGGAACGAACGGATTGGAGGTTGAGCGTGTGCACTGCCATTACACTGTTACCCAGATAAAAGTGCCTCAATTCTGCTGATCAGTCCCAGATTACTCACCAATGAAACTGGACCTGAATACACCGGGCCGGCATGTTTCTGTCACAGATGAGGAATCTTTCCCTAAACCAAGAAAACAGGTATACTGCAAAATATCATGGTTCTGCGGGATTATTATAACAGTAGACCATGCAGCAAGCTGATTTCTGGTGATATACTTCAATGGGAGATAGCTAAAGCAGCAATAGAGAGTGCATTTCTGAAAAAGTAATTGAACCATAGGCTGATATTGAACCCAAATCATCCTCTCACCAAAGATCCTTTTAAAAATTTCTAATTAACTTTGTTATCATCAACTAAATATAAAGTACAATGAAAAATGTGATTATATATAGCTATAGATCAGTCCAGTAAAAGACTTCGTCCACTGTGAAATCTCAACTCCTTTGTATATCATAAAATATTAATATTAATTTGTAATTTATCTGCTGTTAAAAAAAAAGTCCAGTGACGAGTTCTGACAATTACAAACATACATCCATACATCCATAGTATGACGCCATACATACATACATAGTATGATTCCATACATCCATACATCCATACATCCATACATACATACATAGTATGACGCCATGCATCTGTGTCACCCTGGCCTGGATGCCACAAAATGTAATAAAGCTGTGTCTGAGAGCAAGGGGGAGGTTCTCTAGTCAGGGGAACATTAGCATGCAGTACCTCCTGTCTCAGGCCAGGAGGGGGAGCAGGCTGCCCCTATAAAAGCTGGTACTGGGGGCAGGGTTAGAGAGAACTTGATGGCCTGTCTCAGGACTGAGACTTGTCCCAGAGCAGAGCAGGGACAGACAGTTTTGTATTGCACCTAAGAGGAAGTGTGGCAGGAGGAGAGCCACAAGCCAGAGACAAGAGGCGAAGAGAGCCTGTCTTGGCAGATAAAAGACTTACTTTACCAGACTTTGGTGTCTGAGGCTGGGAGGATTCTACATCCTCCAGCAGATAACCAGTCCGCAAGGGACTGTATATTCCTTGGCCTAAGAAGCCTGGAGGCCCTGCCACAACCGAAGGGACCAGTAAAGCCGTACAAGGCTGGGAGCAGAAAGGAACCCACGTCGCAGGCCATACAGGCGAGAATACACGGAAAGCTCGGAAACTTGGGCTGTTACCCTATAACGAGGAGATAGCCAGAAGGAGCGCAGAAAGCACGGTAGGCCTACACCCTCACCCTGACCAGGGCCAATTTCCCCGTTGCTCTCAGACATCCAGGTCCCCTCCTAGCTGGGACTGTTTGTGGGTCAATTTACCTGTTCTAGTAAAGACCCTGGACTGCAACCTGTTGTCTGCGTGCTCCTTGCTCCTCCAGCACTATCAACACTGGGACTCTCACCACCATCACTCCCACCATCCACTACACTGCCCTGGGGCCGCACTCTTCCCGTGGGGAGTCACATCATCCCAGCTGTATACATCATCAGCCCCAGCGGTCTGCCTTGCAGCGGCGGTTCCTAATGACCGCAAATCCACGGGTGGCGTAGTCGGACATAATCATCAGCACATAACGGACTACCACTGGCCTGACCACCCTGAGCCACGGAACCGGGTTGCCACTACTACTCCCATCGTTCCCCTACTGCCCGGATCCGAGTGCCCCACGGCCCAGGGGGCGAGTCAGCTTTGGCGTAGTCAGCAGGATTGCAACCAACCCGCCACAAACGGGTATTGCGTGCCTGAAAAAGACTTTGCACTTACCTGAAAAGAGGTTTCCCGCCATCCGGAGCCGTTTCCCGCTATTTCCAGCCGTCTCCCGCCATCTTCCATCTGTTCCCGCCATCTTCGGCCGTTTTCCCGCCATCGGACGCCATCTTCAGGACGCTGCGCAGGAAGAAGAGGGACGTGGACGTCCAAACCGCGCGAGATCCGAGGCTCCGCCCCACGCCCGACGCTGCGCAAGGTCCTGGAATGGAGAGAGAGTGGCGCTGACATCTGGACGCGACGCAAGGTCCTCGTCCAGAGCAGCAGCAGCGGAGCCGCGGCCTACAGAAGAGGATCGTCGGAAGGTAGGCCACGCTTAACTAGGGGGGAGGAAGATGTCGGATACAGAGGCGCCCACTACCACCAACGCAGCTGCAGCAGCGGTGATGCCCTTTTCCCTGCCCTACATCCCTGGAGCGGCCTGGCTGCCCAAGTACTCAGGGGAGCCCCATGCCCTAACTGACTTTAAGGAAAGGCTGTAGAGTTTGTTCCAAGTTTACACCCTGACAGAGGAACAGAAGGTCAGCATACTAACAGGGCAGTTAACTGGCGCAGCCCAGAGGGAGGTAAAATCATGGCCCACTGAGGAGAAAAGAACCGTGAAGGGTATTCTGGCCCGGCTGCGGGGTACCTTTGACATACGTACCTCCGCTGAAATTAAAATGAGGTTCTATGGGTGTAAGCAGCGGGCACAGGACAGCATCAGAGACTATGCCCTAAATCTGCAGGAAGCCTTGAGGGCTATCCAACAAACTGACCCTGGCAGTGTGCAGGAAACGGATAAGCTGCTAACAGAACAATTCATAGAGGGTCTGCTGTCTAGCGCCCACAGGGCCCAACTGCGCCTCATGTTCTTTCAGAACCCTGATCTGACCTTTGCCCAATTTAAGGACAGAGCCATAAGGGTGCTCCGTGAATCCGCAACCAGTGGCGCTATAAACCCCTGGCGCCCTGCTCTCACCTACCACCAGGAGGCGGCGCCCTCCTCTATGGACCCCGTGGGGGCTGATGCACAGGCCCTGAACCAAGCCCCGTCAAAAGACCTGCACCACCAAGTCCAGGAGCTGACCAGGAGCGTCGCGGCGTTTACCAGGACCATCCAGGCGTTGCAAGTGGACCCGTCAAGACCCATCGAGCTGGCTTCAAGTCCGGAGGATGTCCCGTGGCGTCGACAGAGGAGGATCCCGTCGTTCCGAGGGAGGCCCACAGACCGCTACGCAGAGGATGGACAGCCCATTTGCTGTCGATGCAACCAGCCCGGACACATTTCCAGGTACTGTAATTTAAACGGGTCCAACCTGGGGCAGAGGGCCAACCCCCAGGCATAAGATCACCAGGCCCTTATAATTGGCGTGATAAGTACGTTGGGGGGCGCCCGGTTTTACCCGTGGTGCTGGACGGTATCCCCATGAGCGCCTTGCTGGATACTGGGTCGCAAGTAACCACTATCCCTTATGTACTTTTTAAGCAGTATTGGACTGATGCTGATATCACACGGTATCCAGACAGTAACTTGAGCATCATCGCCAGTAATGGCTTGCCCGTGCCGCAGATGGGGTTCAAGGAGATGACCATTAAAATTGGTAAAGTTGAACTGCCGGCACAGGGAGTGATTATTGTGGACATTGACCGTCGTGAAAGTCACCCTAAAATAACTGTGGGTACTAACGTAATTGAAAATTGTCTTTCAGAGGTAATTGTAATTCTACAACAGGTGGCGGTGAATGCTAGTTCCAGTCAACAGAGAGTCCTCAACAAGGAGATAAAAGCCCTGATGAGACGGCAGCAGGTAGAACTGTCTGGTGGTGAGATCGGTAGCGTAAGACTGAGTGACCCATTCCCCATTTCCATGCCTCCCAAAAGTGAAATGATGATCTGGTGTCGGACTGCAATCGGGTTGAGAGGTAGAGACTACCAAGCCATGGTAGAACCCGTGTACTCAGACAGCAGGCCCACCATTTTGACCGCCCGGGGGGTGGTTGATGTCCGTCATGGGAGGGTGCCCGTCCGCATCCTCAACATTGGGGAGAGGGAAGTACACTTACCCAGGTACGCTACACTCGCCAAACTGTTTGTTGTCGAACACAAAGCTATCAGGGCCGTGGAACCCTTGCCTCCATCTCCACAGGCGGAGGGTAATGGCTCCCAGAAACAAAAGGAGGACTGGTGCCAGAAACTCCACGTGGGTGCTGACTCCACTCCCCTGCACCAAAAACAAGGAGTCTACCGGGTGGTACAGGAGTACGAGAGAGTCTTTAGTAAGCACCCGCTAGACTTCGGCAGAGTAAAAGGGATAGAACACCACATCCCCACAGGGAGCCACCCACCAATAAAAGAAAGACACCGACCTGTACCCCCTGCACATTATCAGAACGCAAAGGGCATGCTAAGAGAAATGAAGGAAGCTGGGGTCATTAGAGATAGCTGTAGCCCCTGGGCAGCCCCCTTGGTTCTGGTGAAAAAGAAAGACGGCACCATGAGAATGTGCGTGGACTATAGACAAATCAACCGTATCACCCACAAAGACGCATATCCGCTGCCTAGAATAGAGGAGTCTTTAGCCGCACTAAAATCTGCTAACTTCTTTTCTACTTTGGACCTTACTAGCGGGTACTGGCAGGTTCCTGTGGCAGAGGCTGACAAGGAGAAGACCGCCTTCACCACCCCGATGGGACTGAGTGAGTTCAACTGTATGCCTTTCGGGCTCTGCAATGCACCAGGGACTTTCCAGCGGCTGATGGAATGATGTCTAGGGCACCGAAACTTCGAGACGGTCCTCCTTTACCTGGACGACGTGATCGTCTATTCGAAGACCTATGAGGACCATCTAAAGCACCTGGCCGAGGTGTTC
Organism: Phyllobates terribilis; assembly: GCF_046119375.1. Classification (NCBI taxonomy): domain Eukaryota; kingdom Metazoa; phylum Chordata; class Amphibia; order Anura; family Dendrobatidae; genus Phyllobates; species Phyllobates terribilis. The sequence continues at coordinate 91,483,653 of NW_027362767.1, read as the reverse complement.
GAAGCCCTGGCAGGCTACGGCCTGAAGGTGAAACCATCGAAGTGTCACCTGCTGAAACCAAAGGTCCAGTACCTAGGGCACGTGGTAAGTGTGGAAGGAGTGGCCCCCGACCCTGACAAGGTCACGGCAATCAAGAGCTGGCCAAGCCCCTCGAACATCAAAGAGGTGAGACAGTTCCTCGGGTTGGTAGGCTACTACCGAAGGTTCATCCCCGGATTCACTAAGATGGCAGCTCCTATGCAGGACCTCCTGATTGGACAGTCAAAGTCCCGAAGTCAAAAGCCACCCTTCAAGTGGGATAAACCGGAAGAGGAGTCCTTCCGCCAGTTGAAGATGGCCCTCACGGGGGATGAGATCCTGGCCTACCCTGACTATGGCCAGCCTTTTATTCTCCACACAGACGCCAGTAATGTGGGACTGGGAGCCGTACTGTCCCAAAACCAACAGGGCAGAGAAAGGGTGATCGCGTACGCCAGCCGGAAGCTGAGGCCCACCGAGAGGAACCCGGAGAATTACAGCTCCTTCAAGCTAGAATTCTTGGCGGTGGTGTGGGCCTTGACGGAACGCTTCAAGCATTACCTGGCCTCCGCAAAGTTCACCGTGTACACGGACAACAACCCGTTGACACACCTGGACAATGCAAGACTGGGTGCCCTAGAACAGCGGTGGATGGCCCGTCTCTCCAACTATGACTTCGTGATCAAGTATCGGGCCGGCAAAACCAATGCCAACGCTGACGCCCTATCGAGGATGCCTCACTTACCTGAAGGTGACGAAGACCCAGAAGAGCTGGAGGAGGTAGAACTCCCCGCGTTTCACCGGTATGGAGCCGCTCAATACTCCCACCGCGTGAAGGAGGAAGATCTAACAACCGTGATGATCAATCCCCTACCTCACCACAGCTGGGCCGAGACCCAAGATAGTGACCCTGCCATCCGCCTGGTGAAAGATCTGCTGACCCAGGAAGACACCCGCATGGATCCGGATGCCCCAGAGGAAGCCAAGCAGCTATGGAAAGAGAAGACCAAGCTGTTCCTCTACGAAGGCAAGTTGTGCAGAAGGATTGTCAACCACCGGACGCACGAGCTGACCTGGCAAGTCATGGTCCCAAGGCGGGATGCAGCTATGGTCCTGGGGGCTTACCATGACAGAGCGGGACACTTCGGTTGGAAGAAACTGAAGTTCCTGCTAAGAGGAAGGTTCTTTTGGGTCGGCATGAGAGGAGCTGTAGAAAAATGGTGCAGAGACTGTGGCCCTTGTCACCTAAGGAGGAAGGACCGTGCCAGCCAGAAGACACCCCTGAGGCCCATCGTCACCACGCAGCCTCTTGAGCTGGCAGCTCTGGACCATGTCAAATTGGCTCCCAGCCGGTCAGGATACATCTATGCCCTGACAATCGTGGACCACTATTCCCGTTTTCTAGTGGTGGTCCCGGTAAAGGACTTGACAGCCCAAACAGCGGCCAGAGCCTTCCAGCAATACTTCTGTCGTCCACACGGGTATCCGGAACAGGTCCTGACAGACCAGGGTCCAGCGTTCGAGGCTGAAATCTTCCAAGAGTTCTGCAACCTCTATGGCTGTAAGAAGATTCGTACAACGCCTTACCACCCCCAAACCAACGGGATGTGTGAGAAGATGAACAATATAGTCATTGATCTCCTGGAGACATTGCCCCTGGAGGAACGCAGCCTGTGGCCAGAAAAACTGCCGGACCTGATAGACCTATACAACAATATCCCGGTGAATGCTACAAACTACACCCCGGCTTACCTGATGCGAGCTAGACCAGGTAAGCTGCCCGTAGACCTGGAGATGGGAGTCCTAATACCTGAGGACACCTCCCCGGATGCGGACTGGGATACGGAAAGGCAACTGCAGTACAAGAAGGTACAGGAGAGTGTGGAGAAGAGCCTGAGAGCCTGGCCCAAGTGAGAGAGAGGCAAGAAAAACTCTTCAATCAATACGCCCCTGCTGGTCCCCTAGAACCTGCTGAGCAAGTCCTAAAGCGAAAAAGAAGGCTACATAAGTTGGACGACCAGTGGGAAAGGGAACCCTACACCATACTGCAGTCTGACCACGACAACCCAAAGGTGTGCGTAATCACCAAGGACGGAGGAGAAACCACTAGTGTTGTCTCCAGAGACCACCTCAAAAGGTGCCCCGAGCAACTCCATAGTGCAGAAGAGGATCAGAGTGACCTTGAACCCGCAGAGGACAAGGAAGAAATGATCAGCACCGTTCTCGGAGAGTTCCCTCAGTCCTGGACTCGCATAAATGATGCCATAGTGGTACCCGTCCTGCATTTCCTGCAACCGGCCCAGCAACAACCAACACCAGAGCCGGAAGGTGAAGAGGAGCAAGCGGTTCCAGAGGCAGAAGAGCCTGTACCAGCAGCCCAGGAGAGTCAACCCTCTGCTGACAGTGAGCCTGCCATGCCTGCGGTAAGCCAAAGGACCCGCAGACAGCTGCCTGCCCTACCTGTACACCCAGCTGGTAGCTGTACCCCTAACGCTAGTGGGGAAAGCCAGGTTGGTCCACCACCAGACAGTGGGCTACGTAGGTCAACCAGGAGCACAAAGGGACAGATACCCGCTCGCTGGAAAATATAGAGAGCGCTAAAATTGTAAATAACCCTGTTGCCAGATGTTGAATTGTTTGCCAAGTTACATGCATGTTTGGTAATTCTGTGTTTCAGTTTCTTGCAGTTACCGTAAGGACTCACAGGTTATGGACTTTTTATAACCGGGACCTTGTATGGACTGCGTTCGGAGCCTAACCCAGGAATGAACTAAGACTGTAAAGGACTTGGGGTAGGACAGACCCCCACCTGGTTAAGGCTCCCCATTGTATTGGTGATATGGACACCCGGTCACAGACCACACTGTGACCTTAAGAACTCAATCTGTGCGTCGTCTGTCTATTAATGTTTTATGGTCATGCATATAATCCTTGTTTATTGTTTAGTCCCGGAGTACTAAATTTTACTAGGGGGGAATGTGTCACCCTGGGCTGGATGCCACAAAATGTAATAAAGCTGTGTCTGAGAGCAAGGGGGAGGTTCTCTAGTCAGGGGAACATTAGCATGCAGTACCTCCTGTCTCAGGCCAGTAGGGGGAGCAGGCTGCCCCTATAAAAGCTGGTACTGGGGGCAGGGTTAGAGAGAACTTGAAGGCCTGTCTAAGGACTGAGACTTGTCCCAGAGCAGAGCAGGGACAGACAGTTGTATTGCACCTAAGAGGAAGTGTGGCAGGAGGAGAGCCACAAGCCAGAGACAAGAGGCGAAGAGAGCCTGTCTTGGCAGATAAAAGACTTACTTTACCAGACTTTGGTGTCTGAGGCTGGGAGGATTCTACATCCTCCAGCAGATAACCAGTCCGCAAGGGACTGTATATTCCTTGGCCTAAGAAGCCTGGAGGCCCTGCCACAACCGAAGGGACCAGTAAAGCCGTACAAGGCTGGGAGCAGAAAGGAACCCACGTCGCAGGCCATACAGGCGAGAATACACGGAAAGCTCGGAAACGTGGGCTGTTACCCTATAATGAGGAGATAGCCAGAAGGAGCGCAGAAAGCACGGTAGGCCTACACCCTCACCCTGACCAGGGCCAATTTCCCCGTTGCTCTCAGACATCCAGGTCCCCTCCTAGCTGGGACTGTTTGTGGGTCAATTTACCTGTTCTAGTAAAGACCCTGGACTGCAACCTGTTGTCTGCGTGCTCCTTGCTCCTCCAGCACTATCAGCACTGGGACTCTCACTACCATCACTCCCACCATCCACTACACTGCCCTGGGGCCGCACACTTCCCGTGGGGAGTCACACCATCCCAGCTGCATACATCATCAGCCCCAGCGGTCTGCCTTGCAGCGGCGGTTCCTAATGACCGCAAATCCACGGGTGGCGTAGTCGGACATAATCATCAGCACATAACGGACTACCACTGACCTGACCACCCTGAGCCACGGAACCGGGTTGCCACTACTACTCCCATCGTTCCCCTACTGCCCGGATCCGAGTGCCCCACGGCCCAGGGGGCGAGTCACATCCATCCATCCATACATACATAGTATGATTCCATACATACATAGTATGACGCCATGCATCCATCCATACATACATATATAGTATGATTCCATACATCCATCCATACATAGTATGACGCCATGCATCCATACATACATACATACATATATAGTATGATTCCATCCATCCATACATAGTATGACGCCATGCATCCATCCATACATACATATATAGTATGATTCCATACATCCATCCATACATAGTATGACGCCATACATCCATACATACATACATCCATACATACATAGTATGACGCCATACATCCATACATACATACATACATAGTATGATTCCATACATCCATACATACGTAGTATGACGCCATACATACATAGTATGATTCCATACATCCATACATACATAGTATGACGCCATGCATCCATCCATACATACATACATGCATGCATACATACATAGTATGACGCCATACATCCATACATACATCCATCCATCCATCCATACATACATACATAGTATGGCGCCACCTGGTGTTCTTAGTATATAGCAGTGTGCAGGACTTTTTAAAAGGGAATTGGTCATCAATTTTTTCCCTATAAAAGCCATTTGCATGGTGTTGTGCAACCTATTAGCCTATTCCTGACAAGCCCTCAATATTATTCTGGTAAAGTAAATTAAAAAAAGAACACTTCATCTACACAGCCAGCTAAGCACATCATGGTGGGACGGCATTATGAGGCAGTGAGGGGTCCTGAGCACAGTCCAGAGATGCCCATCGGACCGCTTGGTGCAGCATGGGACAACTTAAAAGTTTTAAAAAAAATCAACTATGTAGGCCATGTTTTCGCATGTTAAAATGTTGCATTTTTATTCTGCAGGTGTCTGCACCTAGATACGCAGAAGCAATCTGCTCTGATTATTGCTGTTTCTCTATGAGTTTTTGGTGCATATTTTATGCACAGTTTTTGATGCATTTTTTAGTACAGAAATGCTGGGATTCTGCACTGAGAAGCTCAATTACGTATTTACATGCATTTTTTTTTCTGGCTCACTACAGAAGCCTAGAGTGAAAAAATGTACCAACCCCGCCACCCCTCGCACCCTCCTCCCCAAGTTTAAAACACACAAAGGGAATGAGTTTTCATGAAATCAATGTGCAATGAGTAAGGACATGTGTCTGAAATGCATTTGTCTGACTTTTTAATGTTTATAGGTGGTGCTGGTTATGGTTGCAATTGATTTTGATATATTTCTTCAAATAAATCATTGGGTTTTATTGGATCTTCTTACTGCTGGAATTCGTTTTGTCTTCATGAAACCACATCCACTTTGTTCAAAACTGTTAAATACAGAATATCTGCACAAACACAAACAAAAAAACATGCAGTGCGAAAAAATTGCGTATTTTGCACCATGTGGTAACTTGGCCTATACAGCTGCATAACAGGGAGGCAACAGTTTTTAAAGGGGAAAAACTGATAACATGGTCCCTTAAAGATATGTTCATATTGAGTTTTTCAGTAATTTTTGGAGCAGAAACTCTTCAAAAACATGAAGAATTCAAAAACTTTGAGTTTTGATTGGAGAGTTTGTGCAGTCAAACTCCTGAACAAAAACCTCAAAACCCTTAAAAAGGTTTTTTATTTTTTATTTTTTTACTATGGGCATAAGAACTCTCAAAAACTGCCTGTCTGTTGTGCCCAGCGCTGATCCCTGCTGGCTCAAAGTGGTCCCAGACCGCTCCTGCTGGTGATTCTGCAGCTTCCGCTATCATCACATCGACTGAGCAGCTCTTCCTCTTCTGGGCTGCTCTGTCAATGGGGTGTGACTGCCTATGTCATGCTGATTGACAGCTGGCTCCCCACTGCCTCACTGTGGGGAGCCAGCTGCCAATCAGCATGATGTTGGCAGTCATGGTCTGTCAACGGAGCAGCCTGGAAGAGGAAGAGCTGCTCTGTTGATGTCAAGCGGCAGAATCACCGGCAGGAGCGGTTAGTGATCGCTCTGAGACAGCAGCGCTGTTAGTACTTAGGCACATAGTAAAAAATGAGTAAAATAGTCCCTGAAAACCCTTTTAATGAGCTGAATGTTGCTGGTAACACTAGCTCAGTCACTTTCTCAGCCAGTTCTCTGCAGAGCAGTCAACAGAAACAGCAAGGAGGGCAGAAGACTATTGCAGTAAAGAGTGCATGTATAGATACAGGGGTCCATATTTTATGCTAAACATATGTCGGTACACCCACTTTTTAACTCGTGATGAGCAAGGAGTAAAAAGAGAAGATTTTGTGCAATTATTTTTTGCTAAATTGCAATTTTTGTGGGGATTTTTTTTTAGTTTTTTGGTGTCAAAAACAAGTGTAACCTGAATAAACGTGAGCCAGAAACAATACGTGTACCCTGGAGAGGTTGCACCAATTGTGAATCCATCCCTGGCCAAGGTGTCCCACGGACGAGCAGTTATGTATGATGCTACTGTCTGCATAACTACTGTACAGTCATACTAACGGTCATCAAGGTGGTTGAGGTTCATCAAGGAAGAGCTGACGGCCAGAGATCAATTCCTCTGCCCCCTGACCACAACGAAAAGAAGTTTAAAGGTATTGTCCAATTAAATCAATGAGCTGTCTGTAAAGAGCCTGGTCCATGAGAGGCAAAAAAAGAGAAAAAATGCCCTAATAGAGTACTATAAATGGGTTTTCTAAACCTGTTGGCCCCACTGATAGCTAAGTATGATTACAGTGCTAATTGCAGTCCGTTGATGGGACATTTTCTCTTTATAAAAATGAAAGTACTACTGTACTTTGCCAGTATGTTTCAGAATTGTTTCTGTTTCACCATGTATTTTTTACCTGTTTGACCTTTCTTTTACACAAGCAGCAATAAAAAAAAACACTCATGTCCGCTCAACCCTTCTGCAAAACAAAAGTACTGAAGGTAAAAATAAAAAATTATATAGGAAAGGGAAACGAAGCCATTTGCTCTAATCACCGCATCAATTCACCCCATTAAAGGGAGTCTATCAGCAGTCATTACAGTGGTGGATGATGCATTGTCAACCCAAACCCAGAACATGTTTGGAAACCATAGTGAACTAAGTAGGTCAAAATAAAGCAAGTCCTATGTACCATGCAAATGTTGGCAGGCTGAAACTTGAAACCCTGCTCCATAAGTACGGACATGTATTGTGTGTGAACGATCATGCATTCTCTATGCTTTCATATCTTATACACACTAATGGTTTTAGTATCATTACACGACGATGTATATACTACAGTAGTGGTCATAAGTTTTCAGACCAACACAAATTTTGTTTTTTCCCAAAGTTTGCCGTTTCTGTGTTTTCAGATGTGCAGTTCATAAGATTTTATAGACAAACACATCAAGTTTATGCAAAAAATCCCAAATGTCCATTTTAAAATAGAGAGCCCAAAACTGGATCCCATATTCAAGATATGGCCTTATGAGTGATTTATAGGGGAGTAACAATACATTGGGATCACTGGAATTCTTCTCTCTTTTTATACACCCTAAAATCTTGTTTGCTTTTGCAGCTGCTGCTTGACATTGAGTACCGCTGCTCAGCTTACTTGTAACCAGAATAATATCCTTCTCCTCTACAGCTTCTGTGTTTTTATTTGTCCACCCCCTTTTTGAGAATTGACCACAGGTTCTCAATTGGATAAAGATCTAGGGAGTTTCCTGGCCATGGACCCAAACTTTCAAAGTTTTATTCACTGAGCCACTTAGTTATCACTTTTACCTTGTGACCCGGTCTCCATTAGGCTGGAAAAATATTTGTTCATCACCAAAATTAATTTGGATTTAGACTAGGATCTTATAATTGGTATGAGGAAACCTGTCTTTACGAACCTTACTGGGCACAGGAGTACATTTATGCTGGAAGAGAAAAGGGCCTTATCCAAAGTATTCCCACAAAGTTGAAAGTATGTCATTGTCTAATATATCTTTAGTATTCAGTAGCAAGAAAATTAACCTTCAGTGAAATTAAGAAGTCTAACTCAAACCTTGAGAAACTACCCCGTACTGAAAAAAAAAACGATCTGTTCACCTACAAGGATTCCAGAATAGATGGATTTATGATAAATTGTCTAGTATTTTATTATAGAAACATAAATTTGTTCAAATTGGGACACCATGGACCAAATATACTTAACTATGGTCACCTATCTTCCAAGTTGCCCTGACATAAAATAAGATCTATTCATTTTTTTTCCTCCAATTTATACTATTTAATTTGCATTATGTCCACTGGGAAGAATTTCTCTTTCTTTCTTTCTTTCTCTTTCCCTTTTCTTGCTTTCCCTTTTCTTGTTTCCCTTTTTTCTTTACCTTCTCCTTTTCTCTTTCTTTCTCTCTTTCTTTCTTTCCCTTCTCTTTATTTCCTTCCTTCAATTCTCTCTCTTCTTCCTCCCCATTATATCTGACTCCACTCCCGTGTATGCGGAGATCTTTCGTGAGCTGTACTCCACCCAGTTTTGGCTTTGTCATATTGTTCAAAGTGATACTCTTTGTCTAACGCATTTCCTATTTCCATTGCTGCAAAAGTTACATCAGATCTCGATCTATCCCTGCTATCTGTTAGGATTTATGATTATTGCTGATGGAATGCCATTGTTTATATGTAGCTTTTGTAAAAATCAATAAAAAAAAAGTTTGGAGTAGAAACAACGGAATACTATTTTACCACCAAATTTGGCAGTAGGGACAATATATCCCAGTAGATAGCAATCGCTGGGCATAAATCAAACTCTGATTTGTCCCTTACACTGCCAGATAGTGAAATATAATTAATCACTCCAAAGAACTTATTTTTCCAGCTATATAGTCTGGTGCCGCCATGTTTTACACCACTCCAGCCAATGCTTGGCACTCTGCATGGTGTTCGTAGGCTGCTCTATCGTGAAAACCTATTAAATGGAATCTGTCATTAGGATCAACCCTCCTAAGCGGTCTATATGGGCATGTAGGTCATAGGAAGCTGAATAAAATGATACCTTGATATCTACGATCCGATGTCTTATTACAAAGAAATCCCTATTTTTCTCAATATGTAAATGAGCTGTTGAGATCTATGGGTCGGACATAGATCTCCCATGGAATCTGCCTCCAGACCGTATTTTAAATTCAAGGAGGAGTTACCAGGGTCAGACATATAGAACAGGAGAGCAGACTGTCGGTCATTACATGTCTCATACTGCTAACATTAAATTCTCAGGAAGATCTATGTCCAGCCCATAGATCTTAGCAGCTTATTTACATATTAAGAAAATAATGGATTTCTCGGGAATAAGACATCGGATTTCAGATATCATGGTAGCATTTTACTCAGCTTCCTGTGACCTACATGTCCATATAGACTACTGACAAATGCCCTTTAATGTTCACCACACACAGTTTTTTATTTTGATGGCTGGGGGGGGTAAAAAGAAAGAATTATTTATTTAAGCGCCACAGGTTTCAGCATTGGATGCCTGAACTCTAGGAGAAGCAGAGGCTCATCTACTAGAAGTAACACCAGCTTTGTAATGTGAAACAAACATCCCCTTCACAATATCAGGACCAGGGCAGACTTGGCAGTTCAGAAATTTTCAAACACCTGTGGCCCAGGGTCTAGGGCAGCAGTATTAACCCCTTTCTGACATGGGGCGTATTAATAAGTATCTGTGCAATGGGCCTTTTTGGCCAGGGACGCATAATGTGATCTCGCCTGCACACAAGCGGTGCGGGGCGATCGCTGCCAGGTGTCAGCTGATTGTCACTGTACAGCTCCTTGTACATTAACCCCCAAAATGCTGTGATCGAAGTTAATCGCAGCATTCCAAGAACAAGGGAAGGTAAGCGCCGATACTTACCTCCTCTCCGGCGTCCAGCGCTGTCTGAGCCGGGTCACTATGGTTGTCATGGTGACCCGGATGTAGTCATGACGACATCCGGGTCACCAGACAAGAGGAAGTTACTTTGATCATGCGCAGTGCATGACCAAAGTAACTTCTGCCTGTGCAGCACTGACAGGCTGTATAGCACAGGTTTGCTGCTGCATCTCTATGCTATACAGGCGATCAGACTGCAAAAAGTGAAAGTCCCATAGTGGGACAAAGTGTAAAAGTAAGAAAAAAGTGTCAGAAAGTGAAAAAAACAAAAACTAAAAATATATAAAAAATAAAAATCAAAAAAACTAAAAATATACTGTACCCATAAATAAATATTATGAAAAAATAAATAAAAATACATATATTTGGTATCACGGTGTCCGGAACGACCTGACCTATAAAACTGTCCCACTAGTTAACCCCTTTAGTGAACACGGTAAAAAATAAAAAACGAAGCAAAAAACGATGCTTTACCATCATACCACCAAACAAAAAATGGAATAAAACGCGATCAAAAAGACGAATGTAAATAAAAATGGTACCGCTGAAAACGTTATCTTGTCCCACAAAAAAATAACCCGCCATACAGCTCCATCGGCCGAAAAATAAAAAAGTTCTAGCTCACAGAATAAAGAAATACAAAAAAATTATTTTTTCTATAAAATACTTTTTATTGTGTAAAAGAGCCAAAACATAAAAAAATATATAAATGTGGTACCGCTGTAAATGTACTGACCCGAAGAATAAAGCACCCTTATCAATTTCACCACACGCAGTTTGGCATAAAAAAAAACGATTCCTGAATTGTTGGTTTTTGGTTATTCTGCCTCCCAAAAATCGGAATAGAAAGCGATCAAAAAATGTCACGTGTCCGAAAATGGCACCAATAAAAATGTCAACTTGTCTTTGCAAACAAAATGTTTTTTTAGTGTGTGACAGCTGTCAATCATAAAAACCCGATATCAATCTGGTATCTCTGTAATCGCACCGACCCGAAGAATAAAGTCGTCTAATCACTTATACCGCACGAGGAACGGCTTAAAAAATAAACTCTAGGGTTAGGGTTGGGCTAGGGTTGGGTTGGGGTTAGGGTTAGGCTAGGGTTATGGTTGGGCTAGGGTTAGGGTTGGGATTTTTTCAAAAGTAAAGAAAAAAAAATGACAACGATATGGCGACCAGTGTTGAGCGTAAGTGCTCTCTACTTGAGCTTGCATCGGGTGCTTGAGTATTCACCAAGTATCACGGGTGCTCGAGTCTCCGCCTCATATGTTTTGCAGCTGTTATACAGCCAAAAAAAACTATCGGGGATTGCCTGCCATGCATGAGCGATCCCTGCATGTTTTTTCTTTGGTGGTCTAACAAACGTGAAACATGCGGGGCAGAGACTCGAGTCACTCGAGCACCCGCCATACTTGGTGCATACCCGAGTATCTGATGCAAACTCAAGTAGAGAGCACTTGCGATCAAGACTAATGACAACTTATTCAATATGATGACCTAATGTTATCAAATTCTGTGTCGTACCTCTGGGTTCAAAATGTTCACTATACCCCTTGATAAAATCATTGAGGGGTGTAGTTTCCAAAATGGTGTCACTAGTGGGGGGTTTCCACTGTTTAGTTACATCAGGGGCTCCCCAAATGCAACATGGGGTCCTCTAATTATTTAAGCAAATTTTACATTCAAAAAGTCAAATTGCACTCCTTCCCTTCCGAACCCTGCCATGCGCCCAAACAGTGGTTTTCCCCCACATATGGGGTATGTGTTTACTCAGGAGAAATTGCACAACAAATTGCATGGTGCAATTTCTCCTGTTCTCCTTATGAAAATGCAAAATTGGAGGCTGAAAAACATTTTCGTGGGAAAAATGTGAAAATTTTATTTTTATGGCTCAATGTTCTAAACTTCTGTGAAGCACCTGAGGATTCATGGTGCTCACCACACATCTAGATAAGTTCCCTGAGGGGTCTAGTTTCCAAAATGTTGTCATTTGTGGGGGGTCTCCACTGTTTAGGCACATCAGGGGCTCCCCAAACGCAACATGGCGTCCATTAATTATTTAAGCAAATTTTACATTCAAAAAGTCAAATGGCGCACCTTCCCTTCCGAACCCAAACAGTTTATCTTCCTGGTTTCGCATCCGTATGTTACCACAGAAAAGACCAGACTATGTATGAGCCATGTCTTTGTCGCCATTCAAATGTTCCTTGATTTGAAGACCTTGTTCAGTGACTTCATCGTTGATTCGCCCTTAACTATTCTTCTATTGATTTCCAGGGTCGTCGCTGCATCTTGAGTGATCATCGATCCAAGTAAGTTGAAGTCAACTTCCAGTTCTTCGCCATCTTTCCATCTTGACACTCCATAATAAGTCCTTCATTCCACCTACGCTTGTTGCTATCAGTGTTGTATCGTCTGCGTATTTTAGATTGTTGAGGATTCGTCAAGCAATTTTGATTCCTTCCTTCTTTTTCGGCAAGTCCAGCCTTTCACTTGCCTTTTTTATGCATCCTTTTGTGTGTACAACTGCACTTGTTAGGATTATGGTTTGATGACCAAGGTAAAATACTAGTGTGGATGAGAGTGTCCACACTCTATAGTGTGGCAGCCACACTGTCCTCCCAACAGTCATATAATGGAAGCAATGACCAGGCCCAGATTTACCAAGACACGTGTTCACAGATTACGCTTACAGATAAAAAACGCAATAAAACCATAGTCCTAACATATGTGGTTGTACACACAAAAGCGCAATTCAAAACGCAAATTAATATTTTGTACGTTATATGTACGCTGTACCTATTTTCGGTGTGTTTTACACATCTGCATATTTACAAATTACTATCAGTAGAATTTTTATTCCTTTTTACTTGTTATTTTTTATAATTTTCCGTCCACAAGGACCCCATGGTAGTTTTTTTTTTATCTTTATACAATGTGTAATACTTATTTACTACCTATGTTATCATTAAAATAAGTTTTTAGGACGATTTTAGGTGCCTGTAATTACTTTAATATCACTGAATTGAATGTCCACTTTATCAAGCTGTTTCTTTACCAAAGATGAACTGTTTGTGACCCATCTATTTCACATTTTCTGACACAAGGTAAGGTTAGGGCCGTCCCGATGGTTTCACCTTGTCGTGGTGGGATGGCTTTTATGCTTTTTTTGATCAAAATAGTGCTAAGTACCCTATGCTATTTACATACATTATTATTGTTTATGGATATACTTACTATAGGGTATATGCTCAATTTGTTTTTTTTCTTGGGTTTTGTCCGTGAAATGGCCACAGTGTGAATGTGCTGTTACGCATTGTACATACAGTACAGACCAAAAGTTTGGACATCTTCTCATTTAAAGATTTTTCATGACTATGAAAATTGTACATTCACACTGAAGGCATCAAAACTATGAATTAACACATGTGGAATTATATAGTTAACAAAAAAGTGTGAAACAACTGAAAATGTGTCTTATATTCTAGGTTCTTCAAAGTAGCCTCCTTTTGCTTTGATGACTGCTTTGCACACTCTTGACATTCTCTTGATGAGCTTCAAGAGGTAGTCACCGGAAATGGTTTTCACTTCACAGGTGTGCCCTGTCAGGTTTAATAAGTGGGATTTCTTGCCTTAAAAATGGGGTTGGGACCATCAGTTGTGTTGTGCAGAAGTCAGGTGGATGCACAGCTGATAGTCCTACTGAATAGACTGTTAGAATTTGTATTATGGCAAGAAAAAAGCAGCTAAGTAAAGAAAAATGAGTGGCCATCATTACTTTAAGAAATGAAGGTCAGTCAGTCCGAAAAATTGTGCAAACTTTGAAAGTGTCCCCAAGTGCAGTTGCAAAAACCATCAAGTGCTACAAAGAAACTGGCTCACATGAGGACCGCCCCAGGAAAGGAAGACCAAGAGTCACCTCTGCTTCTGAGGATAAGTTTATCCGAGTCACCAGCCTCAGAAATCGCAGGTTAACAGCAGCTCAGATTAGAGACCAGGTTAATGCCACACAGAGTTCTAGCAGCAGACACATCTCTACAACAACTGTTAAGAGGAGACTTTGTGCAGCAGGCCTTCATGGTAAAATAGCTGCTAGGAAACCATGGCTAAGGACAGGCAACAAGCAGAAGAGACTCGTTTGGGCTAAAGAACACAAGGAATGGACATTAGACCAGTGGAAATCTGTGCTTTGGTCTGATGATTCCAAATTTGAGATCTTTGGTTCCAACCACCGTGTCTTTGTGCGACGCAGAAAAGGTGAACGGATGGACGCTACATGCCTGGTTCCCACCGTGAAGCATGGAGGAGGAGGTGTGATGGTGTGGGGGTGCTTTGCTGGTGACACTGTTGGGGATTTATTCAAAATTGAAGGCATACTGAACCAGCATGGCTACCACAGCATCTTGCAGCGGCATGCTATTCCATCCGGTTTGCGTTTAGTTGGACCATCATTTATTTTTCAACAGGAAAATGACCCCAAACACACCTCCAGGCTGTGTAAGGGCTATTTGACCAAGAAGGAGAGTGATGGGGTGCTACGCCAGATGACCTGGCCTCCACAGTCACCAGACCTGAACCCAATCGAGATGGTTTGGGGTGAGCTGGACCACAGAGTGAGGCAAAAGGGCCAACAAGTGCTAAGCATCTCTGGGAACTCCTTCAAGATTGTTGGAAGACCATTTCCGTGACTACCTCTTGAAGCTCATCAAGAGAATGCCAAGAGTGTGCAAAGCAGTCATCAAAGCAAAAGGTGGCTACATTGAAGAACCTAGAATATAAGACATATTTTCATTTGTTTCACACTTTTTTGTTAAGTATATAATTCCACATGTGTTAATTCATAGTTTTGATGCCTTCAGTGTGAATGTACAATTTTCATAGTCATGAAAATACAGAAAAAATCTTTAAATGAGAAGGTGTGTCCAAACTTTTGGTCTGTACTGTATATCAATTTATGCTTCTGCTCATTTCTTTGGTTTTGGTCTATTTCATATGTACATAAACTTGAGTAACATCTAATAAAAATTCTGGCTTATGATTTTGGAACCATTTACAGTTCAGGTGCTGAAATAAAAACAAAAAAAATCCTATTTTAACATTGCATTTAATTTACTTTTCATGTGTTGAAAAAAAAAACGCACTCTCTTTAACCACACTTGTAACCAGCCGTGGGTGTGAACAGGAAGGCGGTTGGTTAATCTTGGATGGAAACAGAATTCAAGTTTATATTCAGAATTGTTTCCTACTCTCAGACGCCCACCTCTCCGAGAGTCCCCACTTAGAAAGCTCTGTCTAATATGAATAAGATGGGTAGGTCAGGGATCCCCCTGAAGTGGTGGAAAATATCAATCTTTATGTGGAATCTCCCCTCCCATACTGTAACCCCACCGGCTGAAGCTTGGCAGCATTCCCTGCTCATGCAGACAGTATGATGTAGTCCCTCTAAATACCTACGTGATCTAGTGCCAGGGCAGCATAGGGTTTCATCAGATCATTTCATGCAGATCATGCTTTGTAGGAGTCAGGGTAAAATCCTTCACAAATTCTTATATTAGTTCTTGAGAAATATATATCTATATATGGGTGAAAATAAACTTGTTCCTGCTTAAAGGGAACCGGTCATCTGATTCATGCTGCCAAAACGGCGGGCAACATGATTCAGAGCCTGGAGCGCGATTGCAGCCAGGTATATTCTTCTATGAAATACTCAGAAAAATCTAGTTTAAGATCTAGCCAGCGACCATAGCCGGAAACTAGACTAGTCTCGTCAAAGCACAGCTTCAGGTGATTGACAGGTCTCTCCTGATTTACACACACACTTCCTACCCTCCAATCACTTGGAGAAGGGCAGGGAGAAGTCGGCCAAGAGGACTAGTTTTCTTTCTCCCTATAGTCCCCGTTTGGATGTTCACACTATATTTTCACTGAAATGCATAAGCGTTTCCTAGAAAGACATACCTGGCTGTAATCGTGCTGCCACATTCTGACTCATGCTGCCTGTGCTTTGGGCAGCATGAATCGACTGCCATGTTCCCTTTGGAATTTTGCACTGATCAAAAGATTTCTGCATAAGCCTTCCACGATCTCCATTGTACCCTATTGTGCTTTGGGTTTTTAACAGTTACCTTTTCTTTTATGTTTATCCATGTGTATATGGTTTTATTCTGTTTTTCATTTTTCTCATTCAAAACTTAGAGGGAATCTGTCACCAGGTTTTTGTTACCCGATCTGAGAGCAGCCTGATGTAGCGGCAGAGACCCTGGTTCTAGCACTGTATCACAGTGGACAACTGTTAAATGGCCCAAAGACTGGACATGACTGGTGTTTATTCCTATTCTGAAGAAGGGAGATGCTACAAACGGGAAACTATTGGTTTATTGCGCTCCTACCGCATGCCAACAAAATACTACTGAAGATCCTACAAAGACGGCTACAGCCTTACTTTGACAAAGAGCTGCCAGAGGAACAAGCAATATTCAGAAAAGGCAGAGGAACAAGAGATGTAATTGCCAACATTTGATGGATAATGGAAAAGGCCAAAGAATACAACAAGGAGATCTATTTTTGCTTCATCGGTTACAGTAAAGCCTTCGATTGTGTTGATCGTTGGAATACCATGAAGGATTTGGGTATCCTAAATCATCTGAGCAGCCTCATTAGGAACCTTTACATCGACCAAGAACCACCAGTCTGAATAGACACGGCATGGTTCAAAGTCGAGCGAGGTGTCAGACTAGGCTGCATCCTGTCATCATTTCTCTTCAATTTATATCCAGAAGCAATTTTCAGGAAGGCAGGACTTGCCGAAAAAGAAGAAGGAATCAAAATTACTGGACGAATGATCAACAATCTTAAATACACAGATAGGACATCATGTTCGGAAGAATAGAAGGAACAAGCCGAAAGACCAGCAACTCGATGGCTTGAGACAATCAAAATAATGATGGAGAGGAGCGAGAAGGAGAGAGGAGGAGGAGGGAGGAGGGAGGAGGGAGGAGGGGAAGAAGGAGAAGAAGAAGGAGAAGAAGGAGGAGAAGAAGAAAAAGAAGAAGGAGAAGAAGGAGAAGAAGAAGAAGAAGAAGAAGAAGAAGAAGAAGAAGAAGAAGAAGAAGAAGAAGAAGAAGAAGAAGAAGGAGAAGAAGAAGAACTACTACTACTCTTACTGGGCTTCTTGCTGCAGTTTTGATAAAATCACAGTTTTATCTGCTGCAGATCTAGTAGCAGAATCTAGTTGAACACTGAGCACTGTATAACCCCACCCACAACACTGATTGTCAGCTTTTCTGTGTACTCTGTGCATAGGCAGAAAACTGCCAATCAGTGGTGGGGACGGGGTTATACAGAGGTTATAAATATGGCAGCAAGTTTTCTAGTCCTCCTACTGACAATGTAGTGAATTTATTAAAACTATAGCAAGCAGCCAAAGTCTCTGTGTAAGGAAGTGTATAGAAAAAAAGTTCCAGACTTTGTTACTTACTTTCAACTTCATAACATACACAATGGGGGGGGGGGGGCAACTTAGCTTTGATGGACCCAGCTAAGCAGTTTCCATATGAATTTGGCCCATTAAGTTTTCATTAGGTGAAACTACAAGGGTTTCGCTTTTTTTTTTTTTTTTTTGGTCTAGTAGATACTCCTAAGATTTTTAATGGTTTTAAAAAATTGCTATGTGTGAATGCAACTTTATTTTCATTTATCATGGCCATCCCTACCTGTGCTTCTACTGCGTCAAACTTAGAAAACCGCAGTTCTAAGGAAAAACATTCACTTGAAAAAAACAAGTGATGGCCTTTGCCTCCATTTCTAGCACTGTACAGGGTCAGTAGCACATTACAAGCCAGTGTTCACAGAGATGTTTTCTTATTCATGGAGGATAAAGGATTATTCCATTTCTTTTCTCACGTAGGATACATGACATATGGAATATTTCTCTTACTCATGGTGCTATTTTAATGTAAATCTGGGAAACAATTGTAAAACTCCTCACATCCTGAAGTCTGTCTATGTAAATCTGAAAAGGAAGAATTACTAAACATTTTCTTAAGGCTGCAAACATATGCATGAATACACAAAGCAGTTCCCAGAACAAACTGTATTCCTAAACGTTTCCTTAATTTAACGTCATGTCGACCAAATACAAATTTGTCCTGGGCAAATTTGTTTTCCAAACTTGGATTACGGTATATTGATGTGCCGACTACCCGATGCTCTTTTGTGAGTATGAGAATTGCATTTTAGAACGATAAAAAAAATATATTAAAATGGTTTAACACTATGATGTGGCTACTCTGATGTACAGAGAATCACGCCATTTATTTGACGAGAAACATCTAAGGCACTGAGAACACACGCCAAGTGTAAAGTCGTGATACAACATCTATCCTAATGGATGATGCCTGGGCCAAAGCACTGACATAAAAGCTGGAGTTTTTTTATGACAATGTAGCACCCTGAGGATTCGGCTGCTACAGGGGTATTGCACCTCAACCCAGAGGTGTGATATTCCACTCCCGGGTAAGGATGGAGTGTGGAACTGAGCTCGGTAGGCTGCATGCACTACACACATCCCATTTCCGGGGAACAGACCGACGGTACTCCCACTTAGAAATGTGCAGGTACGACCGAGTCTGTTCCTGGCTGGAGTGGGAGGGGGGTGGTACATCCCAAGTAGTGTAGGGGCAGATAGGGGGAGCAGCCTGGGTAAAGATAGGAGCTCATTGGGTGCTGGTCACCTGAGCTCACACATAGAGGGTGTATATAAGGTGGGCACCATCAAAGAACAGGGTCAGTCAGCCACAGTCAGTCAGTCAGCCACAGTCAGTCAGTCTGTGAGTCTTTGCAGAGAAGTCGGAGGAAGAGGAGCAGAGAAGACCCAGAGAGAGAGAGAGGAGAAAGCCAGAAAGACCCAGAGGGGGAAACAGAAAAGGAACTCTGAGAACCCAAAGTCCATCAGCGGGTGAAGAGTTGGCAAAAGGGTACCGGATCCCAAGCTGGTGGGGGCAAAAGCACACCCTAGCCAGAGACCGGAGGCCGTGGGCAGTGTCTGCCACGGCCACCCACCACATCCACCCCGAAGGCATACCATGTGGAGGGTCAGGGAACCCAAGGCCAAGGGTCTCCCAACAGAAGGCCCGAGGGAGCTGGACCTGGGTGGATCACTAGTGGGGACGGCCAGAGGAAAGGACAGAAGGAGAGCTCAGGGTCACGCTCCGGACTTGTTTGGGGGTTTGCTGAATCCAGGACCTGGTGGACGCAGCACGGCTCGGGTGGTCACTTGAAGCTGGAGTGACCGGAACATCAGCAGTGAGTAAATACCCTAAACTGCACAACCCGACTCTGTCTTCATTTAACATCCATGCTGCACCACCACAACCCCCATCCTCTGCACCTGACCCCCTGAGGCTATACCCCACCCGTTGGGGGTTATACTATCAAAAGCTGCACCAACACCATCAGCCTCAGCGGACCCTGCTGCAGCGGCGGCCGTAGTGACCGCAATACAACGGGTGGCGTAGTCGACATTAAGAACTTAATAACATCTGTAGGACTGCCACATACAACTGAGTTTGACACCCTGGGCACGGACCGGGTCACAGCCACTCGGAAGACTACAACTCCCATCTGATCCGGCTCCGGGTATTCCCCTAAAGAATATGGCCCAGGGGGCGCGTCAACTTTGGCGTAGTCGGCAGGATTACGTGCCCGCAACACCCGGGTACTGCGTGCCTGAAGAAAAGTGCAAGTTTACCTCAAAAAGAAGTCTCCTGCCGGTTCCGGAGGGTCCCCGCCATCGGACTCCATCACAGGTCGATTCCCGCCGGTTGTCCGCCATTAACAGCGTTTTCCCGCCATCTGCAGAGTTTCCCGCCACTGGGAAGCGATTCCCGCCATTTCCAAAGGTTTCCCGCCTTGGAAGAGCGGACGCCATTATGGGCGTGCCAGAGGGTGGCGAGAGGCCACCTCCCATCGTGGGCCAGGACCGAAAATGGCGCCAAAAGTGGAAACCGCCCCCACCAACAGAGACTGTGATGCTAGAGGTGTCTGTCAGCGTGAAAGAACAGCCCCTGGAGCTGACAGTCACCAAGTGGCCCCGGGACCGCCCTCGAGGTGGGAGGAGACGAAAGGAGAGAAAAAAGATGGGTGTCGCCTGGAGCAGTCTAGAGCGAGCGCACCCGGAGGCAAGAAGCCTGGAGAAGAATATCGGAGGAGCTTACCCGGAGATGGCGAGAAAGCAGAGCAGCACCGGCCCGTTGGCCAGGAGCCTGCTAGAAACAGAGGAGGGAGAGCAGAGCAGCACCGGCCCGTTGGCCAGGAGCCTGCTGGAGACAACAGTAGGAGAGCAGAGCAGCACCGACCCGTTGGTCAGGAGCCTGCTGGAAACAACGACCCCACTAGGACTAGTGGAGGTCCTAGCACAGCTCCCCCGAGACCGGGAGTGTGCACAGACCGCTCTGGAGGGCCTCGCAAGGAGGATGGCCCGGGTGCAGCGAGAGACGTTGGCGGAGTGGAGCCGTGAGATGGCCCAGCAGACCGAGACCTGTCAGCGGAGCACGCCACCCGAGACGAGGAGACAGACCGCCTCTGAGGATGGCGCAGGAGGACTGAAGGCCGGAGACGGCGCCGAGAAGGGAGCCGAACGAGTGGAGGCAGGTAAAGGGGACGTCTATACCCCAAACCGGGAAACCGCGTAC
This sequence comes from Phyllobates terribilis, assembly GCF_046119375.1. NCBI lineage: Eukaryota > Metazoa > Chordata > Amphibia > Anura > Dendrobatidae > Phyllobates > Phyllobates terribilis. Next base: position 91,463,035 of record NW_027362767.1, on the reverse strand, counting down.
CTGCCCCAGCTCCCCGTCGCAGAGCCCGAAGTCTATCCTGCCGTGCCCGTCGCTGCAACGTCACCGCCGCAGACTAGGCCTCAAACGGGAGCCGCGACCCCTGTGACGTCACACGCCTCGACCCCGAGCGTGACCAAGCAGGAAGTACCACCAGCCTGGTCGCAAGGCCTAGTACCCCCGGGCGCCGCAATACCAACAGCGCCCCCTACCTCCGCGGAGCCCCCGGCCTGGTCGCAGGGCCAAGTAGCCCAGGGCGCCGCCGTCCTTACGGTGCCCTTCACTTTCCAGGTGCCCCAGGCCTGGCCGCAAGGCCTGGGCAACCCGGGCGCCGCTACCACCACGGCGCCCATAACACCTAAAGTACCGCACCTGGGTGAGGACCTGTTCGCCCAGCATACGTGCCCGGGCGGGTCTGAAACTGAAACTGTCCACAAAGAAAGAGCAGGAGGACGCCGTCATTAAGTACAGCGGAGCCGAAGCTGTATATAGTTGCCCGTCGGGGCACAGTGAACTGTTACAGTTGCTAATGTAGTCCCCGTTGGGACCAGAGAATTGAACTGTTTACCCGTTTAACCCCTAAATCCCACTGACCGAGGACTGAGAGCGGTCATTCCTCCCTAATACCTGGCCGAGGACTGAGAGCGGCCATATCCTTGTAAATAGTTGCGCGTCCTAAAGCGCCCCTACTGGTTTTATAGGAAAGCCACGAGTTCCAAAGAAAGTGACTACGAGAAAGTTTTATATGAAAAGTTTTATTAATATATATATATATATGATGTTTTATATGTTTATGCAAAAATTTGTATGTTTTTGGTGTTTTGTTCTTACAGCCCGAGGACGTGCTGTGATTTACCAGGGGGGAATGTAGCACCCTGAGGATTCGGCTGCTACAGGGGTATTGCACCTCAACCCAGAGGTGTGATATTCCACTCCCAGGTAAGGATGGAGTGTGGAACTGAGCTCGGTAGGCTGCATGCACTACACACATCCCATTTCCGGGGAACAGACCGACGGTACTCCCACTTAGAAATGTGCAGGTACGACCGAGTCTGTTCCTGGCTGGAGTGGGAGGGGGGTGGTACATCCCAAGTAGTGTAGGGGCAGATAGGGGGAGCAGCCTGGGTAAAGATAGGAGCTCATTGGGTGCTGGTCACCTGAGCTCACACATAGAGGGTGTATATAAGGTGGGCACCATCAAAGAACAGGGTCAGTCAGCCACAGTCAGTCAGTCAGCCACAGTCAGTCAGTCTGTGAGTCTTTGCAGAGAAGTCGGAGGAAGAGGAGCAGAGAAGACCCAGAGAGAGAGAGAGGAGAAAGCCAGAAAGACCCAGAGGGGGAAACAGAAAAGGAACTCTGAGAACCCAAAGTCCATCAGCGGGTGAAGAGTTGGCAAAAGGGTACCGGATCCCAAGCTGGTGGGGGCAAAAGCACACCCTAGCCAGAGACCGGAGGCCGTGGGCAGTGTCTGCCACGGCCACCCACCACATCCACCCCGAAGGCATACCACGTGGAGGGTCAGGGAACCCAAGGCCAAGGGTCTCCCAACAGAAGGCCCGAGGGAGCTGGACCTGGGTGGATCACTAGTGGGGACGGCCAGAGGAAAGGACAGAAGGAGAGCTCAGGGTCACGCTCCGGACTTGTTTGGGGGTTTGCTGAATCCAGGACCTGGTGGACGCAGCACGGCTCGGGTGGTCACTTGAAGCTGGAGTGACCGGAACATCAGCAGTGAGTAAATACCCTAAACTGCACAACCCGACTCTGTCTTCATTTAACATCCATGCTGCACCACCACAACCCCCATCCTCTGCACCTGACCCCCTGAGGCTATACCCCACCCGTTGGGGGTTATACTATCAAAAGCTGCACCAACACCATCAGCCTCAGCGGACCCTGCTGCAGCGGCGGCCGTAGTGACCGCAATACAACGGGTGGCGTAGTCGACATTAAGAACTTAATAACATCTGTAGGACTGCCACATACAACTGAGTTTGACACCCTGGGCACGGACCGGGTCACAGCCACTCGGAAGACTACAACTCCCATCTGATCCGGCTCCGGGTATTCCCCTAAAGAATATGGCCCAGGGGGCGCGTCAACATCATTCAGACTGACACACCCTCTTGGCAAAGTCTATAAAAATTAGCTCTAAATAAAAAGTCTCATATCTCTAGAACTGTATGGTGGGCTTAAAAAAGACTTGAATACTATAGAGAGCAGTGGGAATAAAATAAGTGCAAAAACTGTCCACTTTGGACCTGGTGACAGGTCCTCTTTTCGTTCGTTGTTCATTTCTGTTGTAGTCAATCTGTAAATTATAAGCCAAAGCAAACACTCCCTGGTTAATTTGTAGTTACTAGATCTGTTTCATTCTCAACAAGTTAGTTTAATTCCTCTTGGTACCTAAGTTTGGTAATGGGGCATACCCAACAAGGAAAAAAAATGAAACTTGGCAAAGCCAGTGTAATTTCTTGGCCTTTAGGCTAAGATCAAGTGTATTATCATTCGAAAAGGCGGAAAATGAGTTTCATGTGCATGATGTAGTTCAATACATCATGCACACTGGGTACGGTGCGATGGTTAGTACGCCGGGTGGCTTATATAGTCATCCGGTGGAAACCTTGACCATCAATGATCAAGGTCATTAGGTCGAGCAAGTTTGAGAGCCCGAGGTGCGAAGTGCCCTAGGAGTGGTGACTCATTTACTGGACGTGGGAAACACACTTGAGCTTGTGGCACCTTTGCACTGCACTTCACTTTTCAGACTTTTTCAGCAGACACCCTTTTAAGGGCATTTTGGCTAGGATGAGGAGTTTTTTAATTCCCGGTTGAAGGTCTGGCTAGTATTACACTAGGAACACCATCATTATTTAATTGTCTTTCACATGTTTGTCTACTTTTGCATGTGGGCTGTCACTAGGACTTTTCAGGGTACGGTTACTTTACAGGTTCCCTCCTGATCGGTCTGAGGGCAGGGGGGAAGGAGTGGGTGGCCATCATGTTCTGCTCCTCCTGGAGGGGAGCCGACCATCGATGACTCCTAGTTCTTACTTGGGTGGCAGCCCGGACAGATGCTGGGAGCAAGATTGGGTCTCCCATGGCTTCAGCTTGGGGAACTACTAGTCCCTGACCCTAGCTGTGACCTTCTGGCTCGGAAGGACAGGGAACAGTTATTGGGGCCCTTTCTCCTGTTGGAGAGGGCTACAATTGACCGCATCCTAGCTTACTTTTTTGTGACACCATTTAGTCACTTTTTTAGTGCAATTGGATATAGAGCACAATTTTGGGCTCTCAAAAAAATTTCCATTAATGCACAGAGGCCCCAATTCATTAAAACTGGTGCTTTGTGTGCAGTCTTAAAAATGGGCGTGCAGGAATAAGATGCGCCAAATTTAATAGCAGGTGCACATCACTTCATGAAATCGGAGAATTTTATCAGTGTCGTACACTTCTGTGCACTTTTTCAGAAATATTACTTCAGTCACAGACTGGAGTAACATTTCTGACATAGGAAATGCCACCACTATTGCTAAATTTGATGGGCGCGCGTTGCGAGGGTGCCAGCCTGGTTCCTTTGCAGCTCAGCCCATTTTGGTGAGCTGCCTGTAACTGCAGTGTAAATGCCAAAAGTGGCAATATTTTTGCTTAACTCCATGATTTCTCCTTAGCCGCATCCACAATCTGCTCAATTTGTGGGTGTATTTCGATAACATATTTTAAACAGCAGTTTGACTGATATTTCAGATATTTGGCAGGCGTTAAACACAGGGGACAGACAAGCGTATGTGTGGCACCCCAGGGGTCTGGTTTCCACAGTAATAGCAATATTACGTCTGTGAGCAGGTGGGAGGTCTCCTGGGCAGGAATCCTAAGCATGCCACACCTCCTGCCCAGTCCTGGGAGGGGAAGAACTTCCCCTACATAAACTGGGGCTGAGGCAGGGTTAGGAGAGAGGAGTTCTAGACAGAGACGGAGTCTGGTCTGGACACGCAGAAACAGGGACAGATAGACATCAGGAGCTCTGTAGGAGCCAAGGAGAAGCGCCAGGGGCTGGAGCTGTGCAGAGCTCGCCCTGGGAGAAAGTACTAAAACCGGACAAAGGAGTCCGAGGCTGTGGGGACTAAGATATACCCAGCAGCAGAATCCATCCGGCAGGGGATTCCAGGTCCTCTGGCCATAAAAGCCCGGAGGCTCAGTCACAACGAAGGGACCAGCACCGCCATCCTGGAGCGGAGGCTAACAGGAGGCCCCAGGTCACCAGCCATACGGGTGAGCACCACACGGTATACCCAGGGACGTGGGCTACTTGTAACCGCCGAAAGCAGGGTAGCCAGGAAGGGTACAGACTAACGGGAAGGCCTACAACTCCACCTGGCCAGGGGGACTCCGGCTTACTCGCAGACTAACCAGGCCCCAACTACTAGCCAGTACTCCCGGGGGAATTTGCCTTGTACCATCAGTAAAGACCCTGAACTGTACCCTCGCGTCTCCGTGCTTCCTTGTCGCACCATTAGTGCTGGGACCTCCACACCATCACTCCCAACATCAACCTCATCCTCTGCCCTGAGGCCATACCCCTCCCGTTGGGGGGTTATACCATCCACGCTGCACATCCGTACCACCGGCCTCAGCGGACTGCCCTGCAGCGGTGGCTTAATAGCCGCATTCAACGGGTGGCGTAGTCGGACACTAAATACCATCATACTAATAACTGCCACTTAGTTTGACCACCCTGGGCACGGACCGGGTCACCGCCACACGAAGACTACTACCTCCATCGGATCCGGCTCCGGGTATCCCCCGCGCGCACGCGTGCCGCACTACAGCACTGGCCCAGGGGGCGCGTCAACTTTGGCGTAGTCGGCAGGATTTCGTGCCCGCAACCACCGGGTACTGCGTGCCTGAAAAAGAGACTTTTATACTTACCTGTGGTGAAGTTTCCCGCAGTCCGGAGTCGTTTCCCGCCATCCGGAGCCGATTCCCGCCATCAGACGCCATCTTGGACCGTTTCCCGCCGTCTTCTGCCTTCTTCCCGCCATCCGCAGCTGCTTCCCGCCTTCGGACGCCATCTTCGGGACGCCGCACGGGAAGAAGAGGGGCGTGGACTCCGAAAGCCCGCGAGAACTGAAGCCCCGCCTCACGTCCGGACGTTGCGTAAGGTTCTGGAAGGAGCCCAGCAGACGCCGACGTCACAGGAGCGCGACGAAAGGTCCTCAACCCTGACGATCCACTGCGGAGCCGCGGCCTACGGAAGAGGATCATCGCAAGGTAGGCCACGGTCCACTAGGGGGGAGGAGGATGTCGGATACGGAGGAGAGCTTCACCGCCACAGCCGCCGCCAGCGCCACCGCTGCTGCGGTCATGCCTTTCACCATGCCCTATATCCCGGGGGCAGCCTGGCTACCCCAGTACTCAGGGGAGTCACATACCCTAAATGACTTCAGAGAAAGGCTGGATAGCCTCTTCCAGGTGTATCCCCTCACGGAGGCGCAAAAAGTGAGCATCCTGGTGGCCCAATTAATCGGGGCAGCCCAAAGGGAGGTAAAGTCCTGGCCACCTGGGAGGAAGAGGACTGTCAGAGACATACTAACCCGGCTGAAAGACACATTTGACACCCGCACCTCAGCCGAAATAAAACTAAGATTTTATGGGTGCAAACAACGGGCACATGAGAGTATAAGAGACTATGCTCTAAACCTACAAGAGGCCCTGAGAGCCATTAAGCAGGCAGACCCTGACAGCGTGGGAAATGAAGATAAGCTGTTAACTGAACAATTCATTGAGGGTCTACTGTGCAATGCCCACCGAACCCAGTTGCGGGCAATGGCCTTACAGGACCCTGACCTGGACTTTGCACAGTTCAAGGACAGAGCCATCCGGGTGCTCCGAGAACCGGCACCAGGTGGCGCTGTGACCCACAGGCGCCCTGCTATCACTTATCACCAGGAGACGGCGCCCTTGTCTGCAGGGCCTGTGGGAGCTGATGCGCAGGCTTTAAACAATGACCCAGCTACAGACCTGCACCATCAGGTCCAAGAGCTAACTAAAAGCGTTGCCGCGCTAACCCGAACTGTGCAGTCTTTACAGGTCTCTTCTCCAGGAAAGATCCAGCTGGCATCCAGACCGGAGGACGTCCCGTGGCCCGACTGAGGAGGACCCTACCGGCCAGAGGAAGACCCAGCGACAGATACAACGAGGACGGACGACCCATCTGCCGCCGCTGCAATCAACCCGGACATGTGGCAAGGTACTGTCATTTAAACGGGCACAACCTGGGGTAGAGGGCCAACCCCCAGGCACAAGACCATCAGGCCCATCAAACTGGCGTGATAAATACGTAGGGGGACGTCCAATCTTGCCTGTGGTACTGGATGGCATTCCTATGAGTGCCCTACTAGACACTGGGTCACAGGTGACCACCATCCCGTACGTGCTCTTCAAACAGTACTGGAATGACTCGGGCATAACCCGCTACCCAGATGACGACCTGAGTATCGTCGCCAGCAATGGTCAGCCCGTGCCGCAGGTGGGATTCAAGGAGGTGACCATTAAAATCGGTAAAGTCGAACTGGCAGCACAAGGACTGATTATAGTGGACATAGACCGTCATGAGAGTCACCCTAGAATCACCCTGGGAACCAATGTAATTGAAAATTGTCTTGCAGAAGTGATTCTCATTTTACAGCAGGTTGCCAAGAACGCCAGTTCCGGCCAGCAGCGTGTGCTCCAAAAAGAGATCCGGGCACTGATGAAGCGGCAACAGGTGGAACTATCTGGTGGTGAGATAGGTAGCGTGAGAATGTGTGACCCGTTCCCTATTGCCATGCCCCCAAAAAGTGAGATGATGATTTGGTGCCGGGCAGCTATTGGTCTAAGAGGTAGAGACTACCAAGCAATGGTAGAACCCGTCTACTCAGACAGTAGGCCCACCATTTTGACAGCACGGGGGGTGGTCGATGTACGCCATGGGAGGGTGCCCGTTCGCATCATAAATATCGGTGAGAGAGAAGTACACCTGCCCCGGTATGCCACGCTAGCTAAATTGTTCACCATAAACCAGAATTCTGTACAGGCCATGGAACCCTTGCCTCCATCTCAACCAGAGGAAGGTAACGGCTCTAAGAAACCAGTGGGGGACTGGTGTCAGCAACTACATCTGGGTACCGACTCCACTCCCTCACACCAGAAACAAGGAGTCTGTCGGGTGGTTCAAGAGTACGAGAGAGTGTTTAGTAAACACCCGTTAGACTTCGGGCGAGTAAAGGGGGTAGAACACCACATCCCCACGGGAGACCATCCTCCCATAAAGGAGAGATACCGACCCGTACCCCCTGCACACTACCAACACGCCAAGGGGATGCTTAGAGACATGAAGGAGGCTGGGGTAATCAGAGACAGCTGTAGCCCCTGGGCAGCTCCACTAGTCTTAGTGAAAAAGAAGGACAACACTATGAGAATATGTGTAGACTACAGGAAGGTCAACCGTATCACACACAAAGATGCGTACCCGTTACCAAGGATAGAAGAGTCCTTAGCTGCATTAAAATCTGCTAACTTCTTCTCTACTTTGGATCTCACTAGCGGGTACTGGCAGGTTCCTGTAGCAGAGGCAGACCGGGAGAAGACCGCATTCACCACCCCGATGGGTCTCAGCGAATTTAACTGCATGCCGTTCGGGCTCTGCAACGCACCAGGAACCTTCCAACGGTTGATGGAATGCTGTCTGGGACACCGGAACTTCGAGACGGTCCTGTTATACCTGGACGATGTCATCGTCTATTCCAAGACCTACGAGGACCACCTGAAACACCTGGCAGAAGTGTTCGAAGCTCTGGCAAACTACGGCCTAAAGGTGAAACCCTCCAAGTGTCACCTCCTGAAACCAAAGGTGCAATACCTGGGACACGTGGTGAGTGCTGACGGAGTGGCTCCTGACCCTGATAAGATCACCGTGATTAAGGACTGGCCAAGACCCTCCAGCATAAAGGAAGTGCGGCAGTTCCTCGGGTTGGTAGGCTACTACCGAAGATTCATTCCCAGTTTCACCAAAATGGCAGCCCCTATGCAGGACCTCCTGATAGGTCAATCTCGAAAAGCCAAAAACCAGAAGCCGCCCTTCAGGTGGGAAAAGCTGGAAGAGGAGTCCTTTTGCCAGCTGAAGATGGCCCTCATGGGGGATGAAATCCTGGCATATCCAGACTACAGCCAGCCCTTTATCCTCCACACGGATGCAAGCAACATCGGGCTAGGAGCCGTGCTGTCCCAGATCCAGCAAGGAAAAGAACGGGTAATCGCTTACGCTAGCCGAAAGCTACGACCCACCGAGAGGAACCCTGAGAATTATAGCTCATTCAAGCTGGAGTTCCTGGCAGTAGTGTGGGCAGTGACCGAACGTTTCAAGCATTACCTTGCCTCCTCCAAATTCATCGTGTACACGGATAACAACCCGTTGACACACCTGGACACTGCAAGGCTCGGTGCTCTGGAACAGAGATGGATGGCTTGCCTGTCCAACTTTGAATTCACCATCAAATACCGGGCAGGACGCTCCAATGCCAACGCGGATGCCCTGTCTAGAATGCCGAACTTACCGGACGTAGGGGAAGATCCAGAAGATCTGGAAGAAGTTGAGCTCCCTGCGTTCCACCGTCATGGGATTACCCTGTATTCCCACCGTGTGAAGGGCAGGCGCTCCGCGACGTTCAATCCCTTGCCCCACTACAACTGGGCGGAGACGCAAGACAGTGATCCCGCAGTCCGTCTGGTGAAGGAAATGCTGACCCAAGCCGATGCCAGTCTGGACCCAGACACCCCAGAGGAGACTAAGCAACTGTGGAAGGAGAAAAGTAGGCTGTTCCTCTACAGGGAGAAGTTGTGCCGGAGAATGGTTAACTCTCGAACACATGAGTTGACCTGGCAGGTAGTGGTCCCCAGACGAGACGCGGCTATGATTCTGGAGGCGTACCACAACGGAGCAGGACATTTCGGGTGGAAGAAGCTGGAGTTCTTGTTGCGTGAACGGTTCTACTGGGTAGGCATGAGAGCAGCCATCGAGAGGTGGTGCAGAGACTGTGGACCGTGCCACCTAAGAAGGAAGGACCGTGCCAGCCAGAAGACTCCCTTGCAGCCCATCATCACCCGACAGCCACTGGAACTGGTAGCCCTGGACCATGTGAAACTGGCTCCAAGCAGATCTGGGTATGTCTACGCCCTCACAATCGTAGATCATTACTCCCGGTTCCTGGTGGTGGTCCCGGTCAAGGACTTAACGGCTCAAACAGCAGCTAGAGCCTTCCAGCAGCACTTCTGCCGTCCACACGGGTACCCGGACCAAGTGCTGACAGACCAAGGGCCAGCCTTCGAAGCGGAAGTCTTCCAGGAGTTCTGCAACCTGTATGGCTGCACGAAGATAAGAACAACGCCCTATCACCCTCAAACCAATGGACTCTGCGAGAAGATGAACCAGGTGGTGATAGACCTCCTGAAAACATTGCCCCTGGAAGAACGCAGTATGTGGCCTGAGAAGCTGCCTGATCTGGTGGACCTATACAACCACATCCCTGTAGGTTCTACCAACTGTACCCCGGCTTACCTAATGAGAGCGAGACCTGGTAAGCTGCCTATCGACCTGGATATGGGAGTCCTGACGCCCGAGGACACCTCGCCAGAGGCAGACTGGGATACAGAACGGCAGCAGCGGTATCGGAAAGTACAGGAGAGCGTCGAGCGAAGTCTGTCTCAAGCTAGAGAAAGGCAAGAGAGGGCTTATAATCAGTATGCTCCCGCTGTTCCCCAGGTACCTGGAGAGCAGGTCTTGAAGAGGAAAAGACGGCTCCACAAGTTGGACGACCAGTGGGAGAAGGACCCGTACACCGTACTGCCATCAAGCCATGAGAACCCAAAGATTTGCGTGATCAGTAAGGATGGAGGAGAAACCACAGCCGTTGTCTCCAGAGACCACCTGAAGAAGTGTCCCGAGCAGCTGCAAAACCCTGAAGAAGAAGATCAAGAAAACCCTCGACCCGCAGAGGAAAGGGAAGAAATGATCAGGACTGTACTCGGAGACTTCCCCCGGTCTTGGACACAAGTAAACGGTGCTGTCGTGGTACCCGTCCTCACCTTTCTCCAGCCAGCCCCGCAAGTGCCTACAGAAGAACCAGTAGAGCTGGAAGAGCAGCCGGCCCAAGAGGCAGAAGAGTCCACACCAGCAGTACAGGAGGATCAACCCTCTGCTAGTAGTGAGCCTGCCGTGCCCCTAGTGAGCCAAAGAGTGCGCAGAAAGCTGCCCAGCTTGCCCATAACACCTCCTACACCCTGTAGTGCAGGACCAGTGAGTGAGCTCCGTAGGTCCACTAGGGTTACCAGAGGCCAGATGCCCATACGTTGGAGAATCTAAGTTGGCTAGTTGCTTTAACTATTTTATGTTTACCTGTTTTGTTGTAGCCGTTGCTAATTATGTTTTTCAGTTACAGGTTTCTTTATATGGACTGACAGGTTATGGACAGTGAGTAACCGGAACTCTGTTGTAAATATGTTTGGAGCGTAACCCAGGAATGGACTAAAGACTGTTAAAGACTCGGGGCAGGACAGACCCCTACCTGGTTACGGCTCCCTGTTCTTTGGTGAAATGGACACCCTTATTGCTTCCCGGTTACGGACACGCCGTGACCATCTCATGTATTTAATTGTGATTGTTTATACCCTGTTATGTTTTCAAAAATATGTTTAGTCCGGGAGTACTAAATTTCACTAGGGGGGAATGTGGCACCCCAGGGGTCTGGTTTCCACAGTAATAGCAATATTACGTCTGTGAGCAGGTGGGAGGTCTCCTGGGCAGGAATCCTAAGCATGCCACACCTCCTGCCCAGTCCTGGGAGGGGAAGAACTTCCCCTACATAAACTGGGGCTGAGGCAGGGTTAGGAGAGAGGAGTTCCAGACAGAGACGGAGTCTGGTCTGGACACGCAGAAACAGGGACAGATAGACATCAGGAGCTCTGTAGGAGCCAAGGAGAAGCGCCAGGGGCTGGAGCTGTGCAGAGCTCGCCATGGGAGAAAGTACTAAAACCGGACACAGGAGTCCGAGGCTGTGGGGACTAAGATATACCCAGCAGCAGAATCCATCCGGCAGGGGATTCCAGGTCCTCTGGCCATAAAAGCCCGGAGGCTCAGTCACAACGAAGGGACCAGCACCGCCATCCCGGAGCGGAGGCTAACAGGAGGCCCCAGGTCACCAGCCATACGGGTGAGCACCACACGGTATACCCAGGGACGTGGGCTACTTGTAACCGCCGAAAGCAGGGTAGCCAGGAAGGGTACAGACTAACGGGAAGGCCTACAACTCCACCTGGCCAGGGGGACTCCGGCTTACTCGCAGACTAACCAGGCCCCAACTACTAGCCAGTACTCCCGGGGGAATTTGCCTTGTACCATCAGTAAAGACCCTGAACTGTACCCTCGCGTCTCCGTGCTTCCTTGTCGCACCATTAGTGCTGGGACCTCCACACCATCACTCCCAACATCAACCTCATCCTCTGCCCTGAGGCCATACCCCTCCCGTTGGGGGGTTATACAATCCACGCTGCACATCCGTACCACCGGCCTCAGCGGACTGCCCTGCAGCGGTGGCTTAATAGCCGCATTCAACGGGTGGCGTAGTCGGACACTAAATACCATCATACTAATAACTGCCACTTAGTTTGACCACCCTGGGCACGGACCGGGTCACCGCCACACGAAGACTACTACCCCCATCGGATCCGGCTCCGGGTATCCCCCGCGCGCACGCGCGCTGCACTACAGCACTGGCCCAGGGGGCGCGTCATATGTACTGTAAAATCATCTGAGTTTCATCCTGTAACTTTGGACAATTAAATCCGATTTTAATTCAATTCTCATCCTATTTTCATCCATGTGACATCCATGAAGCTTCGTTTTCATATAATCCACATTCTAAAATGTGCATGATCAAATACAGTTCCCTAGGTTGATAATAGAAATCTCAAAAAGCAAAGCCACAATAAGAAGAATTAAAATTCCCCCAAGATTCAAGAAAAAAACACAGGAAAAAAAGCAGTAGTATTTACCTGCTCAGTTCTTCAGACCTAATGCACTACCAGGATGCAGCAAACCCATATAACAAAGATGGCGGCTATACAGGCGCAATATACTGATGAGACAATCACTCACAACCTACCATTTCATGGAGGGGGTGATTGCTTAGTATTAGAATTGCGCACAAAGTGGCTTGTATAGGGCGCTGTTCACACTTGGGTAGTACACGGTATCCAGCTTACAACCTATTAGTTAGGCCCATACTATTAGATAAGGCGGGCTGTCCGGTACTATCTAAGTGCACCCCATGTGAACAGACACCCTAGTTTACAATGCCCGCACTGATGGGCTTAACTGCACCCTGGAATAAAAAAGTGCAAAAGTGCATATATAATACACGGTGTTCCAAATTATTATGCAAATAATATTTTCTCAGATTTTCCCAAATTACCTATATGAATTGCAGTCATTGTAATTTTCCAGTCAAATAACTATTAGAGCACAATTGAAAGGTTTTTGTACAAACTGCCTATGATAACAGTATATTTTTTAAAAAATAAAACACTCAAACTGCACTCAAAATGCATGTTCCAAATTATTATGCACAGCAGAGTTTTCAACCTTTTCATTTTAATAAAGAACAAAAAAATGGTCATTTTTGAAATTATAAGCATTAGCAGGTTATTACAAACTGAAATCAAACAGTTTTCAACTCAAAACTTTATTCTAGGTGATGTTACATTTGCACATAGGACCCCTTGTTCGAAAGGAGCTTCTGAACTCTCTCGTCCATTGAATTTGTCAGGTTTTGGATGGTTTCTGCTTTAATTGTTTTGCATGAGGACAGAATACCCTCCCAGAGCTGTTGCTTAGATGTGAACTGCCTCCCGCCATCATAGACACTCCTTTTGATGATGCTCCAGAGGTTCTCAATGGGGTAGAGGTCAGGGGAGCATGGGTGCCACACCATAAGTTTGTCCCCTTTTATGCCCATATCAGCCAGAGATGCAGATGTGTTATGTGCAGCATGAGACGGTGCATTATCATTCTCTCTGAGTCTCTCTTGGTCATAAATAAATTCTCTATACACTACTGAATAGGCTAGCTACGTGTTACCGCTGTGTCGCACGTTTTTATAGTTGTATTTTTACAGTTTGTATTATTGTCCTCAGCATCATGTTCCTTCACTGTGGACTGCTTGTGTATATATATGAAATTTGCATGGGGGGACGGGTAAAGCAGAAGCTTGAACCAATGATGAGAGCGCGTGCATCTCAGATCACTTCAGACCCCTTTTAGACACAAAGCTGAGCTCACAAATCTAAGCGCTGTCCTAATGGTGCAGAAAACAGCTGCAAGAGCTGAGGAAGATAGGAACAGATCACGTAGACATCCCCTATAGGGAATGACTTGCATATAATTTTTCAGCTCCTGAATAGACACACACTTTAAGGACCCGATGAGCTCGGTAATATGGGATAAATCATAAAGCCATTACGGTTTTCATCACTAGGAATAAAGCACTGGGAACTCTATTAAGCCTGATGAAAAATAATAATAATAATTGAACACTTGCAGATCTGTTAAAACAGGAAGGTTTGCTCATATACAAGAAGTGGAATTTTAGGGAAATCCCACAGCTCAACAATAAGGGGTGGTATTAGCGTTACATCCTACACCAGCCATTTCACGTATCTTTGGGATTTTCCACTATTTTCCATAATGCTTCCACTGGCATCAATGACTGATCCTAACCATGCAAATAATTGGAGCGGGGAGGAAGTTAAAAGGAAGCTATCATCAGCAAATTACCTATTTAATTAAATCAGATTTTTGTGTTACCTTTTATTTATGTTTGGCATTTTCTCTTCATATCATAATCTTTATTAAATAACAAAATTAGTAATCTTGCAATATTCACAGTGGCTTTTTTGTTTTCTTTTAGACATATACTTTCTGTCCTTTTAATGAAAAGTTTTCAGCAGGCTCCTTATCATCAGAGGCAGGATTAAGGGTGACAGGTGACACCTCTATACACAGATGATATCACAAGACCCACTAATCACAACAGGCGATGTCACAGCCGACCTGCTCCCCCTCCCTTTACAATCACGTCTGCAAAGGCTCATTAGATACTTTAATATAAAAGATAGGACTGGGGTCTGTTCATTGCGGCTATGTACACATGTTGTTTCCTGAAACAACAGAAAGTTAATTCCTAAAAAAGTCCCAGTGGCCAGTGTAAGAAATACAAAATTTAGATTTTTAATATACATTGTGATATGAAAAAAAAATACATTGCCAATAGAAAAAAAAAACATTTAACACAAAATCCTGATTTAAACAATGGGTTATTTTTTTGCTGATGGCTTCTCTTTAACAGAAGGCACATAGTAAGTCTTGTTACCTATAATTAGAGAGGATATCCTTTAGTATTTCTTGGTATTTTAGAAAAAAAAAATACCCACAAGAGATATTCACAGGGTCTACATGTTATGACTGACTCTCTACATTTCTACCTAATGTTGACTAGATCACAAGAAGTAACATTTCTTTCTTTCTACTGTCAGGAGTTAACAAGGATTACTATTTAGAACTCCTGCACACAACAGTATTATTATAGAACAGGAATACATATTTATGGTATGGACCGCACCTCCAAAAAATCATACGTTGATCTAATGCCTCTCGGCAAAAATATATAAAACTGAACATGAAGTTCTTCGTTTAACATTCTGATCAGATTGTATGAAGCCCCCCCTGCCACGTCACAGTGAACCTCTTAGTGGGTCCTAACATTTCCTGCCGAAAAGGAGTGGCGCCGTGCGCCAACCACCGCAATGACGGCAATGCACCAGCAGAGTTTTTTGTAAATCAGTTAGTACGCGGTCGCTATAATACTGCAGGACTGGGTGGCTGCATTATACTATGGGGGTCCTGGATTATACTATATGGGGAGCCTGGATTATACTCTGGGGGGGCTACATTATACTATGGGGGGCCTGGATTATACTATATGGGGAGCCTGGATTATACTCTGGGGGGGCTACATTATACTATGGGGGGGCTGGATTATACTATATGGGGCGCCTGCATTATACTACGGAGGGGCTGCATTACACTATGCATGATCTGGGCTTTTTTTTTTTTGGATGTGCACTCCTCCCATTTGGCACAGGCGATTTTAATTAGCAGGAGACTGCAAAGAGGGTCTAGCCTATTTTTGCTCTCACTTGAGAGCTTGAGGAAGGCTAGTTACAATGCTCCTTTCATGTGGTGTTGGTGCAGTGTGTCGGCCATTGTGGCTATGGTTTTGTGCTTGTGGGGCGGCGCGGTCTGGAGTCATGGGGACTCGGTCTTGCAGCATGGGCCGCCCACTCTGCTGGTGCATTGACGCTGCGGCGGTGGTTGGCACACGGCTCCGCTCCTTTTCGGCAGGAAACGTTAGGATCCACTATGAGGTTTGCCGTGACGTGGCAGTGGGCTTCATACAGTCTGATCAGAATGTTAAACTAAGAACCTCATGTTCAGCTTTATATATTTTTGCCGAGAGGCATTAGATCATTGTATGTTTTTGGAGGTGTGGTCTATTCTCTTTTTCAGCGTATACAAGTTTATGGTGCCTTACTCAACTTTCCCTATTATTCAAAATTTGATACAGAGATTTATTTTCTGTTTTATAAATTTGCAAACCTGAACAGAAAAAGAATCACAGCATGCTCCATTTAATTTGATGTGTACGGATGCATTCTAGAGAGCAGACCTGGGCACATTGCGGCCCACAGACCACAACCAGCCATTTAGATGTTCTTGTCTAGCCCATGGACCGGAACAGCCAAAGGGCTGAAAACAGTGATGAGTTTGGAGATCCCAGTGAGTTTGGAGAGCCCAGTGCTAAATGGCACCATGATCCCCCCCATCCAGCCTTTCAATTTTAACAATTGTAGATTAGGGAACCATCAGCCTGTTCCTCTGAGACCCAGTGCAGCAGGTACGACCACATCTCTAGATTACGCCTGCTGCAAGGAGGCTTAGTCCATGCGCTGGCGGAGCCTCAGTCCACATGCTGCACAAATTGGAGCAGCCCATCTGTGGAAAGGTACCAGGTGAGTAGTATTTGTGGGTTTAATGTCTGTGGGGGGCTGTGAGGTTATCAAACTGTTTGTGGTAGGGCTGTGGGGGACATCATACTGTGTGTGTGGAGGCATCATACTGTGTGTGTGGGGGCTGTGGGATACCATAATGTGGAGGCCACCATACTGGGTGAGGAAGCTTTGGGGCATCATACTGTGTGTGAAGTGGCCTGTAGAGACATCATATTGTGTGGAAAGGACTGTGGGGGGGGGGCATCGTATTATATGTGGGGATTATGGGGATATCATAAGTGTGGTGAGAAATGTTGATCAAAGTACAAGGGCTGAATAACAGGAGCATAGGATATATATACACTTTACATAGAAGCTGTGGATGATATGGCTTTGATCAGCCATTACAGGTAAGAATACAAATTACAATAAGCCCTATTGTAACATGTATTAGCAGTAAGAGAGAATCAACAGACTAAATTCTGCTCAATATTAAGCAAAAAAAAAAATATTAAGACAAAATAATAAGCATCTAATAATAATATTGAACAGAATTAATTTCAGCCTATTTGTTTACCCTACACAACAGTCACAATCTCTCATGGAGACCCTCGAGAAAATTATTTACCCACCCCTGCTCCAGAGGATTTACGGCTTGTGAATAATTTCCATATGGATGACACCAGTTGCATTGTAGCTCACTACTCCACCTGGGGAGAAGGGAAAAAACTATGAGGTGGAGGTAGAAAAACATGAAAAGGAGAACTAGCATTTGTGGACATTTATATGAATCTTCTGCCCTTTCTTAACATTTTGTATTGTGTTATAATTAAACCAGATAAATCAAGCATTGTGCCTGATGTCAAAGGTAAAAAGATACCATGGCATGGTGTCAAAATTTTACATGGAGAGAAGGCGGCATTAGTGGGATTTCAGGCACTAGTCAAGCCCGGCTGTGCTTACCCGTCTAGGTGATATAACACTTATGGAGGAAATCTTAGCATGCAGGCT
This sequence comes from Phyllobates terribilis, assembly GCF_046119375.1. Classification (NCBI taxonomy): domain Eukaryota; kingdom Metazoa; phylum Chordata; class Amphibia; order Anura; family Dendrobatidae; genus Phyllobates; species Phyllobates terribilis. The sequence goes on along the minus strand of NW_027362767.1, from coordinate 91,445,890 downwards.
CTAAATGGAAAGCAAATAAGATTTTGAAGGATTTGCTACTTCCATTAATCTCATTCAGACAGAAGAGGGCGTTCTACTGCCCTTACTTATTTCAACCCATGTATTAAAAAGGGTGGTCCGAAATATATATTTATTTTAATCCAGAATGTCTGTCTATTTAATGTCATTTCTAGTATGCTTTAATTAAAAATTCCTTATCGATCCCTCGCTACTCAAACTGCTTTATTTTTTTTTCTACCTTCTTCCTGTTTGTTGACACTTTGTTTGAGGACCCCCAAACAAGAACTCAAATGAGCAGTCATCAGGGGTCATAGACTGCAGTCACTGCTGTCCGGGCCAGCAATAAGGGCAGGACGACTGGGCATCTGCCTAGGGCCCCCACTCCTCCAGGGGCCCCCAACCAGTGGCACTCTGCTCGTGAGTTAGGGGGGACGCCAGCGCCACCCCCTATCCTCCTTCCGCATCATGCATTCAACTGTATCGGCATCTATGATGCCATTACAGTTGAAAGCAATGATGGAGCAGAGTGCGTTATGTGACACTCCCTCTCCCAGCATTCCCCCTCTGCCTGCAGCGGGCGCGATGACGTCATTTCATTGCGAGCCACGCTGTGCCGGCAGTGGAGCTGCTGAGACACGTTGCGGACACCGGGGCAGCGGGGGATCGAGGAGAGGTGAGTATGTATTTAGTTTTTTGTAAATCAGTGAGTACGCGCTCGCCATAATACTGCAGGGCTGGGTGGCTACATTATACTATGAAGGGGCTGCATTACACTATGGGGGGACTACATTATACTATGGAGGGCTTGTAATATACTCTATGGGGTGGTTGCATTATACTCTGGGGTGGTTGGCTGCATTATACTCTGGGGGGGGTGGCTGCATTATACTCTGGGGGGGTGGCTGCATTATACTCTGGGGGGGGTGGCTGCATTATACTGTGGGGGGGGTGGCTGCATTATACTCTATCAAGGACTATGAGGTGCATTATACTATGTGCCGCACTATGGCGAGTGTATTATACAATATTGAGGACTATGGGGTGTGCATCATGCCATATGGAGGACTATGGGGTGTGCATTATAAATACAACTGAAATGTTTCTGTGCGAGATGGTGCAATATGTGAGCATTTGGTGTCCCACTTTAAACTTTTGCCTAGGGCCCCATGTTTCTAAAATCGGCCCTGACTGCCGTAGCCACTGCCCCACCCTGAAATAAAGTGTCATCAATGATGTCTGTTTCAGGGGCTGGGCTAGTCCCTGCTCTACTGAACATGCGGAGGTTGTGAATTCCAATGTATGCTCAGTACAAGCTGTCACTGTACAATACTCACAGTGACAGTGCACTTGCTGGCTCTGATGAGAAGTGATGAGCTGGCAAGAGAGCGCACTGTCAGTGCGCACTGTAAAGAGAAAACCCAGCATGCAGGAAAAGCAAAGACCAGCGCCACCCCTGCAAGTGACATTAGAATTTGCAGTCTACGCTCAGTAGAGCAGTGACTAGCCCATTCGCTGAAACTGATGTCACTGGTGACACCTCATTTCAGGGTGGGGACGGAGACTGCGGCAGCATCTCAATTCTTTCAGCGTTTTTCTGCCCATCAAGATCAATGAGGCTGAGGAGCAGAAAGGACAAAAACAAAAAACCCATAGAAAATACATTGCAACGCTGATTTTAATGGGGAATTGCTGCCAGTTTATCCTTGTGGTTCTTCAACCACCCTTCCTGACTGACACCTGCAGCTTGTGTTGTGCAGTGAGATCTCAGCAGGGAGGAGGAACACTGAGGGAATGTTAATCAGGCAAGGTGGTCAGAGATTAAGATAATCTTTCTTAAAGGATTAAACAGCCATTCCGGTTTACAAGAGCCAATTAATATTATGGGTAGTTTGTATAATAAGATCTGGTGATAGATCTGCTTTAAGATCTACAGTAAACCTTTATTTTTTTTTTGCAAAAATTTGCAAGCAGTATGCCACATGTGAACATGGACCAATGCATTCAATAGCAAGCTACATTTCTCAGCTATAACATAGAATATGGTGCAGATTTTGTTTCTCTGCCGTTGGTTATTCAGTTATATAGGTGTCCTACTTGCATACACTTGTCTGTACATGAGAGAAATATTCTTTGGTAATACCCAAATTATACACCCATGTAAAAAGAGAATTGAGAAACCTTGTGGTGGTTAAAGAAAAATACCCACCTTTACGTAGTAAAATGCTTCAAAATGTAGGCCATAGTTTCATTTCTCTCATTACAGGATGAAGGGTTCTCTTTTACTACCAAAATACAGCCAGAAAACTCCTTACCACTAATTATGTACAATTTAGAATATAATTTTACACAACAACAATTTTCTAATATTCTATAGACCAACAATGTGGAAGTCAAAGGAATGCGGTGTCAAAGTTAACGTGGTGCAAAGTCTCAGAAGGGGTTGTTTAATTCTTTTATATTCAACGTGATGTACCGCTCCGCAACTCATCACATCCAGCCACCGCCAGTGCCAAGAACAGCCGATCGGCAAGGGTGATGGGTGTCACTCATTATATATAATTATATATTCTCTCCGGGCTCGTAGGGGATGAGACGTGACCATAACCCTTGGTCAGAAGTCTTCTATTGTTCCTTGTATACTTATGATTTTATACGAAGCATTTTGCGGTGCCAAATTCCATAGAAATGTAGCAGAAAGGAAGAAAAGATTACATTGGACTTGGAATGTAAGAAGAAAGTACAAAGGTGTCCAATACAAGGCGCACGGAGGTGGACTATGTACAGGGCTGTTTAACGTACATTAACCCTTACTAAATAAGAGCCAAGCTGTTAGGAAACATGTCCGATTCCCATAGATCACATCATCAAGTTAGACATGATCACATAATCCCATCATCAAGAGACATAATCTAAAGTTCTTGGGCCCCTATGCAAAATTTTAATTTGGGCAAAGCCTTATTCAGATGTCAATAGAACATGTACCTATTATAGTCCAGAAAAAGAAAAAAATGGAGACATGTCAGATTTTGAGCAGAGTCACGGATTAAAATTGCACATTCAAGTTTATGGTTCTGTCAAAAACTCGGACAGCACATGGACATCATCCTACTGCCATCATTTTTCTTTTCATTCAAGAAAAACTAATAAAAACATTGATGATAAAAAGTGACAGACTGACCAACCCCTAAGGCCTCATTCACACATCATGTACGAGAAAAACAGACCAATTATTTTGATAAGACTTTGATCAGAGTGTGGTCCAAGTGTCATCACGTGCGTGGAGAAAAAAATAAATTCTCCAACTTCTTTTTTTTTGACAGTCTGAAAATCAGACCGCATGCAAATGGCATCAGAGTGTGGTCCGATTTTTTTCAGGGACCCATAGACTTGCATTGAAGATTTTGATCCAACCCTAGTATCAAAATCGAACATGTCTCTGTTTTTTTTTTTCTAAAAACACTCCACTCTGGCCAAAGGGAAAAAAAAATGAGACATGTGAATGGCCCCATAGACTATGGTAGGTAAAAGTGCTATCTGTGAAAAACATGGATTACACTCACATGAGAAAAACTGAAGCCTGAATTACCCCTAAAGAAAATCTGTCCATATTTTTTTACGTAAGAGAAAAAAACACAAAAAAAGTTAACTTTATTCCTCCCGGCAGCCTTGGGCTTTCAATCATAGGGGTGGGCCGGCACGGTTTCAGTCACCGCTCACTATCACGCTCACTGAGCATTGACTGAAACAGTGCTGGCCCACCCCTATGACTTGCTCTGGCAAGGGGACGTCAGACTCTGGGAACTCACCGGAGGACCCAGTGAGCTCGGGCTTATCCAGCGTCCGTTAGGAATATTTCTAATATTGGATTAGAAGGGAATCACCCATGACTCAGGACTTTACTGGTCTATATTGGGGCGTGTAGACAACTGCACGGTGCCTATATCTGCCATTGAGGGTAATAAAATTGATCGCTCACTCATGGACACAGTGACCCAGCAGAATAATTTAGAGATAATCAATGTGTGTGTCCTGACATGTTACTGCCAATTTAACTAATTTTTAGAGTTTAATAAATTAGTGACAATAAGTTTAAACAAAACAAAACCTCGAGTTCTCACTGTTTCTCTGGCTTCTGTAGGATGTGCTGCCAACAGAAGTAGAAACTGGTTTATTCCCATTCCTTTCTGGAGGACCCAGATCAGACATGCACTGGTGAAGACCCAGATGAACACTCATCAGCGTCTTTCGTTGGTTATAACCGCTAATGGGACTTCCCACAATCCCTGGGAGACCTATAAAATAAATATTACACCCCCTTTAAATATAGCGGTCACTTCCTGGGGCAGGATTGTTCCTGCCTAATATAGGATTGTATCACTGAATCTTGTACATTTGCTTAGGGTTGGGAAATGAGCAAATGCAAGGACGGATGTACAACACCTTTAAAGAGTAACCATCATTTTAGTTTTTATTTAATAAATTAATAGTCCACATGAAAATAAGAAACTTTGTAATATATGTTATCAGAGAAATCTGCTTCTTCCTCCTCCTGGATTGATCTACATTATTAATTGGTACCATTTTAGGATACATCATGCATAGGTCTTCTAAACTTTTTTTAGTTGTAGCTCAACGGGTATATGCACTCAGAGTAAGGAAGGAAACGCTTGTTCTTTGAGTTTTTCTTTTCCTGAAGTAATTTTAAAGAGTTTTTTAGGGTATGTGCACACTGAAATTTTTGAGGAGTTTTTGGAGCAGAAACAGAGCAGGACTGTCCTCAGACCAAACAGTCAGAAGAGGGCTTCAGAAGTGAAAACAACTTTACCACAATCCCAGCAAACTCCACCATCTTTTTGTGCAGATGGGGCATGGCCAATAGTACCTGACAAATTGCTGTACATTGCAGGTGGTGAAAGATGCTCTAAATTCATTAAAAAGAGGTGCACTCCTCGTAAAGAATTCTGTGCATCTTACTCCAGCGTTCCCTTTAATAAGGCTGGTGGTGTACAAAACACCCGTATTAATAAATTGGGCTCAAATTGGAAACAAAAGAAAGAAGGCGATTTAGCAAAATAGAGAGAAGAATTAGAAATTTACCAAGCAACTAAATTAAGACAGACTTTCTATGTAGCACTTGGAGTGCGAAGGCTAACCTATCATCTAAGTCCGCTGTCAGAAGTATAGATCTGACCAAAGGCTTCAGCTTATGGATGTGTCAACCCCAGGGGCTTTACCAGATAATACGCGGATCGTGGTATACAGCGTGTACAGAGTGCATAAGTATCACACTATCTGTGCTCTCTACTGGTTTCTCTGCTGGAAATGGTGATGAAATGACTTTACCCTGACCTATATATCAAGTCTATTAAAAGACTAGTCGTGGGAGGTCAAGATACTGAGCTTTCCATGGGCCCTTCTGCTGCAGGATCAGCTCTGGTGGTAGATGTAGGGTAACTGTCTGGCCATTAAACCTCTGGCCCAGACATTTATTACACTTGGAGGCCAGAAAAAGTCAAAGATTTTTACTAGTAATAAAAACTGTCAGTAGGTTTTGCATTATGAAGCAGTGCGTGCACAGTAAAGTTATTCGACTTGTATTTGTATACTACTGCTTGGGGTATGACTGCAAAGAGCCAGAGATAGTAGCACACCGCCTGAATACGCCGCCCTGTGAATCAAAAACAGACGCGTGTACTCACTTAAAGACCTTTCACCAAATTTTTCACGTTGAACTGGACACACAATGTAACAGGTTCTGCAGACTCCACCTGAAAAAGACATACCCAAAGGTTGCACACCACGTTTTTTTTTCAGGGGGATCTGCTCTAAAACCTGCCTGAAAAAGCATTTAAAAAATATTGAAAATAATTTATTATTATTATTAGTGATGAGTGAGCATGCTCGCTACTGCTCGGTGCTCGCCCAAGCATCTCACTGCTCGAGATGCTCGGTGCTCGCGAGTATTTCCGGGGTTGCTCGGCGGGAGCTCGGGTCCCCTCCCTGCACGTTTGCTGCTCTTTAGAGAGCCAATGAACATGCTGGGATTGTCTGCCACACACTGTAATGCCGCAGCCATGTTGGTTGTGGCATTACAGTGATTGGCTGGCCGCACAGCGTCATCAGGTCTATATCAGACCTGGCGCCGCCGTGCTCGTCACAGTCACTCTGGAATCAGGCAGTGTAGGGAGAGCTGCTGCTGAGCGAGGGAGAGATTTGCTTGTTTCTTAGTTAGTGTAGGTAGAACAGAAGTATATTACACATATCCATCTCAACTAACAGTCCTTCTGAGGACTAATCCAGCTGCAGAGGTATCAGTGCTAGGCAGGCAGGCAGGGTATAAAGCAGACTACAGTGCACATAGCAAGAGGCTCCATTCCAGTTCTGTCTGCTGGTGCTTTTATAGATATTTGTAGAAATAGCCCCAGGTATAAGGGGCCAGGAATATTTTTTTTTTATCTTAATCCTGATTATTTGCTTAAAAAGCTATCCAGAGAACACCATTTTTCTGCACCATTTGCTTGTTGGCACTGCAGAATACAGCCAGGTCCTTTCCATATTACAGCGCTAAATATCCAGCTATTTAAAACTGTGGTTTGTCTGTCACACGGATCACATATAAGTGCGCTGAAAATTCTGCCAATTCTGGCCTCCATTGAAATTTTGTTGCAGTGTGTCAGTGAAGTTATTGACACGAGGTCGCTGTTAAAAATAGTTACCTACAGGCCAGCTATTTAAAACTGTGGTTTTCCGTCACACATATCACATATGACTGCGGTTCAAATCCAGCCATTTGTAGTGAATGTGGAAAATATTGTCCTCCATTTAAAATGGGCTAGGCGCAAGGCAAGGGACAGGGAAGTGGACGTGATGGTGATGATGGTGCATGCAGAGGACAAGGCCGAGGCCTTGGGGTAGCTGAAATTGTGCCACAACAAACACCCACATCTTCTCACTTGACCTTCCTGTCCCAATTAATAGGGGACCGCAGAACACCACTATTGAACACAGAGCAGTGTGAAAAGGTTATTGATTGGATAGCAGATAATGCTTCCAGTCACTTAGCCACTGCCACCACCACCCTGTCTTCAACACGGTCAAGTCTCAGTAGCCAGGAGTCTGGACTGCATATTCCTCACCCTGATCCTCCTTCCTCCCACCATGCCGAGTGCCCAGAGACAACTGATCCCACACTTGGACACTCTGAAGAGCTGTTCACTTTTCCATTTATAGATTCGAGCCTCTCACCCAGTCCACTTGAAGCGGGGCTAGAGGAGATCGCATGTAGCGATGCCCAAATATTTGAGCAGCCACGGTCACACGAAGGTGACGGTGGGAAACTGTCACAAGAGGTGGACGATGATGAGACACAATTGCCAGAAAGTCAGGAGGAGGACCAGGGTGCGGAAGTGGAAGACGAGGTGGTGGATGATATAGTAACTGACCCAACCTGGCAGGAGGACATGCAGAGCGAGGACAGCAGCACTCAGGGGGAGGGAGGCAAAGCACCCCAACAGGCAGTAAGCAGCAGTGTGGTGGCCGCAGACAGAAGGCGGCAACCATTCCCTGTATCAACACGACGGAAGTTGCCAGTGCAACTGTTAGGTCTTCCCGAGTCTGGTTGTTTTTTAAAGACTCTGCCGATAACCCCAAAAAGGCCGTTTGCACCACCTGCAAGGCCAGCATCAGCAGGGGTAGCAAAACTACCAGCCTGACCACCACCAGCATGATCAGGCACATGGCAGCTATGCACCTGACTAAGTAGGCCGAATCCCAGGGTCCAAGAACAGTGTCTACGGGTGGCACCAATGCTTCTTCCGCTGTTGTGCGTGCAAGCCAATCCTCTGTCCATGGCGCATGCAAAGATGCCTCCTGCCCTGCACCTGTCGTTGCACACGCTCAACTAGCACGATCAGCAAGCACATCCACTTCCTTGTCCCAGTGCAGTGTTCAGTTGTCCCTACCCCAGTCCTTGGAATGCAAGCGCAAATACGCAGCCAATGCCCCACAGGCCACACTACTAAATTCACATAATTTGCGACAGCTTGCGCTCGAAATGTTGCCTTTTAAGCTCGTGGAGACGAAAGCTTTCCGCAACCTGATGGCGGCGGCCATCCTTCGGTCCCCAGCCGCCACTATTTCTCCCTGTGTGCCATCCCCGCATTACGCGAGCACGTGTCCCACAACATTAACCGTGCCCTCAACAACGCAGTTAGTGGGAAAGTCAACCTAAACACGGACAAGTGCTTGTAGGCAGGGACGGTACATCTCGCTGACAGCACACTGGGTTAACATAGTGGAAGCCGGGACCCAGTCGGAATTTGGGACGGAACACGTCCTCCCGACGCCAAGGATTGCGGGCCCTGGATCAATCAGGGTTGCCCCTACATTCTACAGCTCCTGCACCTCCTCCTCTTCAGCATCCATTTCCGAAATGACCAAATCAGTCGCAAGCTGGAAGCACTGCAGCACTGACTCGGCCAAGCAGCAACCGGCTGTGTTGCAGCTAATACGCTTAGGTGACAAACCACACAACGTTGAAAAGTTGTGGACAGCTCTGAAAGAGCAGGCAGATCTGTGGCTGACACCGCTGAACCTACAGCCAGGCATGGTCGTGTGTGACAATGGCTGGAACCTGGTGTCGGCTCTGAGGTGAGGCAAGCTCACACATGTACCATGCCTGGCCCATGTGCTTAACCTCGTGGTTCAGCGGTTTCCCAAAACCTACCCATAGCTGCCAGATCTGCTTGTCAAAGTACGCCACCTGTGTGCCCATTTTAGAAAGTCACCTACAGCTTCCGCCGCCCTTGCCGTGTTTCAGCAGCATTTGCAGCTTCCAGCTCACTGAATGGTGTGTGATGTCCCCACGCATTGGAACTCTACATTGCAGATGTTCGGAAGGATTTGTGAGCAGAAGAGGGCAGTTGTTGACTACCAGCATCAACAAGGCCGCGGTATTCAGTTCAGACCTCAGGAGTGGACATGGATGTCAGACATATGTACCATCCTCCAAAACTTTGATGAATCCACCAAGATGGTGAGCGGTGATGATGCCATAATTAGCGTCGCCATCCTGCTTCTCTGTCTTCTGAAAGGCTCTCTGCTCACAATCAATCAAGGATGCATTGTAGGTGGAGCACGATGAGATGGAGCAAGGAACTATACAGGGTGATTACACACAGCCCAGCCTCATCTCATCCCAACGTGGATTGGGTGACAATGAGGAAGAGGAGGAGGAGCTAGTTTCATTCGCTATAGACGGTACTACCTGCACAACTGTCATACCGTCTGTTCAGCGTGGATGGCCAGAGGACAGGGAGAAGGAGGAGAGCATGGTCAGTCGTCCTCTTGGTGAGGACACGGAAGTCTTGCCTGTTAGCAGTCTGGCACGCATGGCTGAGTTTATGTTACGCTGCCTTTCCTGTGACCCTTGCATTCTCCAAATTTTGGGTGACAGTCATTAGTGGTTGATGACACTTCTAGACCCATGCTACAAGGAGAACTTTCTATCTCTTATTCCCGAGGCAGACTGGTCTACTAAAATGGGGCAGTACCAGAAGGCCCCATTTTTAGTGGTGGACACGTGGAATGATCTGGCTCTCTACGTCTTGGAGGTGCTGGCCTGCCCTGCCGCTAGCGTTTTATGAGAGCAGGTTTTTAGTGCCTCCGGTGGAATTATAACAGATAGGCACATCTGTCTGTCAACTGAAAATGCTGACAGGCTGACTCTTATAAAAATGAACAAGGGCTGGATTGGGCCAGACTTCTCAACACCACCGAATGATAGCAGTGTAACCTAAACTCAAAAACAGTGGTTTTTTTTGGGAGGTCTAATTCTACTCCCATGCACCTCTGTCTTTACATCCAGACATGGGTATACGCTTCCTGATTTTGTCTATTTTCTCTTGACCTCCTCCTTCTCCTTCTCCTCCATCACCATATCTACCATATCACCTCCTCTACGTGTCTTCCTCAAAATTTTTGGCAGCTTTTGCATTCACTGCATAGGCAAACACTATGGGAGACCCATTTCCTAATAATGGGAACATTGTTTTTAGGAGGCTCTCCGACCTCTACGTCTCTTCCAAGGGGCATTGGAGTGCCTCCAAATTTTTGGCAGCCCTTGCAGGCACTGCATACGCAATAACAGTATAGGAGACCCACTCGTTAATAATGGGAACAATAAAGCATAGCCGGCTGATGGCTCTCTAACAATAGCGAGGGCTGACTGCTTGCCATTTAAGAATAGTAAGGGCCGCCTGATGGCCCTATAAAAATAGGCTTTGTGACTTTCAGAGTCCCTCCATCATAAATGAAACAGGATGTGTCTGATGATGTGTCACACACCACATGGCCAGATAAGGTTGTAAAATGTTAAAATGACATTTACCAGTGAATGCATTTGTCTTGGTTGAAAGCAATGCAAAAGTGCAAAAACGCATCAAAAACGCTATGTGTGAACATAGCCCAAGGTGTGGAGGAGCATTTTTGTTTTTGTATATTTATTTTATCTTATATACAAGTCATTACCCTGGAAAGGATGTTCCTTAACATATTTCCCAGGAAAATCCATTTTGGTTTCGTTTTTGTATGTTTTATTGTGAGTCCTTAAAAGTGGCATAACACCTCTGACAACGTTGTTGACAGAAGTGACCTGGGAGTCAGAAATGCTTCCAGGGGTCTTCCCCATGCTTTTCCCATGTCATTTGAGCACTGTTCCCATCGATTTGGGCAATTTTTAGGCTTTCTGCCGACTGCCGGGGGGAGCCGCCGGAAAAATGCTCGAGTTTCCCATAGACTTACATTGGGCTCATTACTCGGTCCGAGCACTCGAGCATTCCAATTTGCTCGACCCGAGCATTTTAGTGCTCGCCCATCACTAATTATTATGCTTTGTTTATATATAGCTTTCATATTCCGCAGCACTTTACAGACATCATCATCGCTGTCCCCAATTCCCTATCAGTAAGTCTTTGTAGTGTGGGAGGAAACAGGATTACCCGGAGGAAACCCACGCAAACACGGGGAGAACGTACAAACTCCTTGCAGATGTTGTCCTTGGTGGGATTTGAACCCAGGACCCCAGCATATGAACAGCAATGTAAAAATGGTTTGCTGTGCATAAGTTCAGTGTTCATGAGATTCTTTTATCCGCTTCAGGCTTAGAAATCCACAAAGCGGTTAAAAGAAATGACCTGGCCATTCTTCAGGCGGCTCAGAAGTTGCTTAATATTGTATTGAAAATGTAAAAAAAGAAAAGAAAAAATATGGCAAAAGATGCCAGAAAAGACGCTTAAGGTAAAACAAAGACAGTGTGTCGCTGGTGCGTTCCTGAAGGGTCTTCTTCTTGAATGACTCGATGGGTACGGACAGGGCCGCCATCAGGGCATTACTGCCCTTACTGCGGTCATTATGCTCATGGCGCCCCCCCTGTTGTGCTTCTGCTCACGGGGCCCCATGCTGTAACAAAGCACCGAGCGCCAGGACGTCGCCTTTGGTGGCGCACACCTCGGCGCTCGATGCCTTGGGCATGCCTTGAGCTCCAGCAGCTCCCTCATACTTCTCCTGACTTCTGGTCAGGTGACATTGCGTATGTGCCGTCACCTGACCAGAAGTCAGGAGAACCCGTCGTCGTACATCTCCTCAGTGCAGGGACCCTAGGAGCGCTCACAGCCTTCAAGACTGAACAGTCGTGCAGCAGATCCAAGGGAGTCCCTCCTCACCTTCAGTGATGCGCTGGTGAAGGCGTGTATACAATGACTCATCGCGTACGCGCCTGCAGAGAGCGCCAGGATGCCAGTACAGCTTCAGGGATCGTATGAGAGGAAAGTATGAAAACTTTATTTTTTTAAATAGAATTAAACGGTCTTGGGGATGAGTACATGATGCATTGGGTGTGGGGGGGATGAGCACATGGAGAATTGGGAGTGGGGGGGATGAGCACATGAAGTGTAGGAAGAGCACATGGAGGATTGGGAGTGGAGGGTTGGAAGAGCACATGGGGAATTGGGAGTGGAAGGTGGGAAGAGCGCATGATGAATTGGGAGTGGAGGGTGAGAAGAGACATGGGAAATTGTGAGCGGAGGGTGGGAAGAGAACATGGACAATTGGGGGCGGAGGATGAGAAGAGCACATGGTGAATTGGGAACGGAGGGTGGGAAGAGAACATGGACAATTGGGAGCGGAGGATGAGAAGAGCACATGGTGAATTGGGAGCGGAGAGTGGGAAGAGAACATGGTGAATTGTGAGTGGAGGGTGGGAAGAGAACATGGGGGATTGGGAGTGGAGGGTGGGGAGAGCACATGGTGAATTGGGAATGATTACAACAGATGATGAACTGGGAGTGGTTGGTGGAGAGAGCACATGATGAATTGCCAGTGGGGGGTTGGGGAGAGCAAATGGTGAATGGAGATGTGGAGAGCAAATGATGAATTGAGAGTTGGGAGGAGAGCAAATGATGATCAATAGAGGGTGGGGGTGGGGAGAGCAAGGACATGACAATGAATTGGGGCAGAGGGTGCATCTAAATATAATGAATCGGGGGGAGCAGGAGGTACAAAGTAGGGGGCGTTGAGGATGCAGGAGTGTGACTGGTAATAAATTGGGGAAAAGAATGCAGGTGCTAATTAATTTATATATATTATTAGGTGGGGAAAGTGGCTATTTACATTTAGTGGGGGCACAGTGGTGGATTACAATTTATATTTGGAATGGTGGGTTGCATAATAACTAATTATATATTAATGGTGGGTGCATGTCTGTATTCAGCTGTGTAATGTAGAAGTTGAGGAATGTGCTCTAGATAACTTATTTTATGCAGAGACGAATCCTGGCTGGAAAAAGTGATGGCGGTCTGTGCTAGATGAAGGAGAAAAGCGAAGATGAAGGACTTCAACTAGAGACGTCACCGGTGAGTCAGTGTGTTATCTGTACACTGACACTATACACTATATACTATACACAGGGCTCCTATGTATAATGTCACTGGAGATCAATGTATTACCTGTACACTGACACTATATACAGAGCTCCTGTGTATAATGTCACTGGTGATCCTTGTATTACCTGTACATTGACACTATTGTAAGGCGGCGGTGTTCACACCGTGCAGTAACTGAGGCAGTGACCCAAGCAAGTCCAACATAAACAGCTTTTATTTCAGCAACTCACGGGTAAACAGAAAAGTCCTCTGGTTCACAGCCGGGTTAACAGAAGTCCATACACAACGGTTGCCGTGGGCAACGGCCGCGCCGGGCCGCTCCGAGCCTGACGGGTGCAGAGTCTTCCCAGACGTGGGTTCAGCTATACACAGTCCTGCCAAGTTTTCCTGCTATCCTCCTAGCAGGTCCCAACACTGAACAACACTAAGTCTTAGTGCAGGGTTTTTAAAGGACCTGTGGCCACGAGCCACTGGAAAACCCAGGTTGGAGGGAGGAGGCCACCCCACTGCCTTCCTGTCGCCTACTCCAAGAAATGAAGGCCCTGCCGGGTTTTACTAATCTGCCTTAGCCAGATAACCTGACCAGGTCAATGTTCACCTTCATTCCTGCATTGCAGCCGCAGGTGAGTTTGTGACTGCAATGCACTCCAATGGATTTAATAGGTCTCTATACACATTCTGGGGAATATATAACGCCCCTCGTATACGATCCGGTCACTGCCTCACACTATATACAGAGCTCCTGTGTATAATGTCACTGGTGATCACTATATTACCTGTACACTTACATTATACACTATATACCATGTACAGAGCTCCCGTGTATAATGGCACTTATGGTAATATTGTGGTTTTTTTTTTTTATTAATGATCAGTATTGAATTATTCGATTACCATATGGTGCTAATATGTGGTCTGGTCATGGTTTGGCGGTTTTTGTCCCTTGTATGCATAGGCGGATTATAATCAGGGCAATCTGGGCTACCGCCCGGGGCCCCGGGGCTCCAGGGGCCTCGGGGGTCCATGGCCAGATTGCCCTCATTATAATATGTGCGGCGCCATGGCACATACCGGCAGTCAGAGGCGGGGGGCCCCCGGACCGCTCCCCCAGCAGCGGCGCACGGCCGCTACTTCTTCGGCCGGGTCAGCACTGCACCTGTTAACTTCCCTGTGTGCTGGCATGGCCGCGTCACAGCTAGGAGACACGGCCCTGTGCGCGGCCGTGTCTGCTAGTGTGACGTCACACAGTGCGCGCCCTGCACTGCTGCACCGGAGAGGAGCTGGAGGACTGGAGCCGAGCCGGGGGATGGTGAGTGTGTGTGAGAGTGTGTGAGAGTGCAGGCAGATATCATTGTGTGATGTCTGTTTATATGTATTTTTGTGTTTCAAATGTGTTTATGCGTGTATGTATGTGTCTGTATATGTTTGCGTGTGTGCGTGACTGCGTGCGGCCTCCCGCTGTGTATAGATGGTGCCGTGCGGCCTCCCGCTGTGTATAGATGGCTACGTGCGGCCTCCCGCTGTGTATAGATGGCTACGTGCGGCCTCCCGCTGTGTATAGATGGCTACGTGCGGCCTCCTGCTGTGTATAGATGGCTACGTGCGGCCTCCCGCTGTGTATAGATGGCTACGTGCGGCCTCCCGCTGTGTATAGATGGCTACGTGCGGCCTCCCGCTGTGTATAGATGGCTACGTGCGGCCTCCCTCTGTGTATAGATGGCTACGTGCGGCCTCCCTCTGTGTATAGATGGCTACCTGCGGCCTCCCGCTGTGTATAGATGGCTACCTGCGGCCTCCTGCTGTGTATAGATGGCTACGTGTGCTCAATATTAAGCCATACAATTAATGTAAGGCTATGTGCCCACGATGCAGAAATGGTCGGGATTTTTCCTGAGCGTTTCTGCATCTCCCTGGCAGAAAAAACGCATGCGGATTGTACATGCGGATTGTACATGCGGATTGTACATGCGTTTTTCCTGCCAGGGACAAGCGGAAGTGAAGCGTTCTTCACATGCATTTCCGCATGCGGGTTGTCAAGCGTTTGCCAAGCGATTTTAGCATCACTTGGAAAAGTACTTGACAACTTGGTCATACTATATAAATCCATGCAACCGGCATGGATTTATATAGTGTGACCATAAAAGAATGGTAAAAAATAAAAAATAAATACAGTACAGACCTTCTCATTTAAAGATTTTTCTGTATTTTCATGACTATGAAAATTGTACATTCACACTGAAGGCATCAAAACTATGAATTAACACATGTGGAATTATATACTTAACAAAAAAGTGTGAAACAACTGAAAATATGTCTTATATTCTAGGTTCTTCAAAGTAGCCACCTTTTGCTTTGATGACTGCTTTGCACACTCTTGGCATTCTCTTGATGAGCTTCAAGAGGTAGTCACCGGAAATGGTTTTCACTTCACAGGTGTGCACTGTCAGGTTTAATAAGTGGGATTTCTTGCCTTTTAAATGGGGTTGGGAGCTTCAGTTGTGTTTGTGCAGAAGTCTGGTGGATACACAGCTAATAGTCCTACTGAATAGACTGTTAGAATTTGTATTATGGCAAGAAAAAAGCAGCTAAGTAAAGAAAAACGAGTGGCCATCATTACTTTAAGAAATCAAGGTCAGTCAGTGGGAAAACTTTGAAAGTGTCCCCAAGTGCAGTTGCAAAAACCATCAAGCGCTACAAAGAAACTGGCTCACATGAGGACCGCCCCAGGAAAGGAAGACCAAGAGTCACCTCTGCTTCTGAGGATAAGTATATCCGAGTCACCAGCCTCAGAAATCGCAGGTTAACAGTAGCTCAGATTAAAGACCAGGTCAATGCCACACAGAGTTCTAGCAGCAAACACATCTCTACAACTGTTAAGGCCTGCTGCACAAAGTCTCCTCTTCATGGTAAAATAGCTGCTAGGAAACCACTGCTAAGGACAGGCAACAAGCAGAAGATACTTGTTTGGGCTAAAGAACACAAGGAATGGACATTAGACCAGTGGAAATCTGTGCTTTGGTCTGATGAGTCCAAATTTGGGATCTTTGGTTCCAACCACCGTGTCTTTGAGCGACGCAGAAAAGGTGAACGGATGGACTCTACATGCCTGGTTCCCACCGTGAAGCATGGAGGAGGAGGTGTGATTGTGTGGGGGTGCTTTGCTGGTGACACTGTTGGGGATTTATTCAAAATTGAAGGCATACTGAACCAGCATGGCTACCACAGCATCTTGCAGCGGCATGCTATTCCATCCGGTTTGCGTTTAGTTGGACCATCATTTATTTTTCAACAGGACAATTACCCCAAACACACCTCCAGGCTGTGTAAGGGCTATTTGACCAAGAAGGAGAGTGATGGGGTGCTACGCCAGATGACCTGGCCTCCACAGTCACCAGACCTGAACCCAATTGAGATGGTTTGGGGTGAGCTGGACCGCAGAGTGAAGGCAAAAGGGCCAACAAGTGCTAAGCAACTCTGGGAACTCCTTCAAGATTGTTGGAAGACCATTTCCAGTGACTACCTCTTGAAGCTCATCAAGAGAATGCCAAGAGTGTGCAAAGCAGTCATCAAAGCAAAAGGTGGCTACTTTGAAGAACCTAGAATATAAGACATATTTTCAGTTGTTTCACACTTTTTTGTTAAGTATATAATTCCACATGTGTTAATTCATAGTTTTGATGCCTTCAGTGTGAATGTACTATTTTCATAGTCATGAAAATACAGAGAAATCTTTAAATGAGGTGTGTCCAAACTTTTGGTCTGTACTGTATATACTTACCTTCTGATGGCGTGCCGATGTCAGCGGTCGTGTGACCCGTCACATGACTAAATGACGTCACCACAGATCCTTTAGTCTACCGCGAGCTGCCGGCAAGCCAGGACGCATCGGATAAAGACACCGGGGGCCATCAGAAGGCAAGTATAATATTTATTTTTTATTTTATTCTTTTTTTTTTACAGGTTCTATGGTACCCGGGTCGGGGGAGGAGAGTCTCCTCTTCTCCAGACCCGGGTACCATCCGCACATTGAAACGCATGGATTCTGCATGTACAGATGCAATGATGCGGATTCCATGCGTTCCAATGCAAGTCAATGGCGGCGAAAACGCAGTGCTTCCGCAAAATAATTGGTAGTGCTGCAGATTTTTCCTCAATGATAATCCGCAGCGGAAATTTCCGCAGCATGTGCACAGCACATGCGAATTATCATTGGGGAACATGGCAGACCTACCAAGCGTTTAAGGGTTTCTGCCACTGCGGAAACGCTTAAAAAACGCATAATGGGCACACAGCCTTAAAAAAAATTATTATAATTAATATATTAATATTGTGCCAAATTAATTTCACATGAACTATCACATGATCTATTACAGGGGATCATGTGACATGTGATACATCAGGTGTGTGTGTGTGGGGGGGGGGGGGGGGGGGCGCCTTCTAAACTGCCTGGGGCCCTTGCTACTCTTAATCCACCCCTGCTTGTATGTGGTATTATTCGGTCATTATGTGGTGGTAATATGTGGTCTGATCATGGTGTGGTGGTATTTGTCCCTTGTATGTGGTATTATTGGTCATTTTAAAAAATGTATATGACACATTCCCTTAAAGAAAAATAAATAAAAATATATCTAAAAAGAGTATTGGATATTTTAAGAAATTTTTAATAGGTTAGAGTAGAGTAGGGCCCAGCCAGAAGAGTCTACCTTATCGTGGTGACAGCTTTAAAAATCTTTTGGCCAAACAAAAGCTGATGGCTATGTGTGTGATCTGGTGTTCACTGGGTACTGTTAATGTGTGATTGGTTCAGGACGTGGTGCAGAAGTGGAGTATTTCCATGAGTGGGCAGTGGGACTGTAGAAGGTTCGAGAGATGGAGGCGAAGCTGGGGTGGAGCCTGGGCGGAGTCTCAAGGGGGCCGGAAAATTTTGCCAGTATGGGACCCTGAAATTCCTGGTGGCAGCCTTGGGTATGGAGGTGTCTACAAGATGTTGTGTCCACATGCCCTTAGTTACTTGGGTTCACACTACATTTTGGACTGCCCAATTGCTGTACACATCTATTTCTTTGCCGCTGTCTTAGTTTTATTCTAAATCCCAGAAACTAGGAAAATGTTTTGCTTATCTCTTCTCTCAGGTGATAGCGTGGCTGCCTGTCCTGAATTCTTGTGTATTTTTGTACCTTCCCTCTCGGTGTTTTTTCCTTCTTCCTGTACGAGCATTTAGTACCAAAGTATGCAAATAATTGAAGTATTTCCTGATTCCCGTCCATTCTTACCATATATGTCACTTTAAAAGCAGCAGCTTTTGGCTTTGTACATATTTCCTGACTAGATGGTGGCCCGATTCGAACGCATCGGGTATTCTAGAATAGGTATGCGGCCGACGGGGCGCAATTAGCAGAGCGGCGTTTAAATTTGGCGCCCAAATCGCTGATTGGTCGTGTTCGGCAACCGAGACCAATCAGCAAAGCGGTGTTTAAATTTGGCCGACCGCGACCAATCAGCAGAGCGATGCAGAGCGGGGTTTAAATTTGGCCCCAAAGTCGCTGATTGGTCGCGTCTGACGGCCGCGACCAATCAGCGATTTTGGCGCAAAATTTAAACAACGCTCTGTTGATTGGTCGCGGCCGTCAGACGCGACTAATCAGCGTCTTTGGGGCCAAATTTAAACCAAGCTCTGCATTGCTCTGCTGATTGGTCGCGGTCGCCGGCCGCGACCAATCAGCAGTATTGTCGCCAAATTTAAACACCTCTTTGCTGATTGATCGCGGTCGCGACTAATCAGCGATTTTGGTGCCAAATTTAAACACGCTCTCCATTCCTCACTAACACGGTTCGCTGATTGGTCGCGGCCGCCGCCCGCGACCAATCAGCGATTTTGGCGCCAAATTTAAAGTTCTACTGATTGGTCGCAGCCGCCATCTGCGACCAATCAGCAGAACTTTAAATTTGGCACCAAAATCGCTGATTAGTCGCGACCGCGATCAATCAGCAAAGAGGTGTTTAAATTTGGCGACAATACTGCTGATTGGTCGCGGCCGGCGACCGCAACCAATCAGCAGAGCAATGCAGAGCGGTGTTTAAATTTGGCGCCAAAATCGCTGATTAGTCACGGCTGAAGGCCGCGACCAATCAGCAGAGAGTTGTTTAAATTTTGCGCCAATACTGCTGATTGATCTCCGCCAGCGACCACGATCAATTAGCAGAGCGTTGTTTAAATTTGGCGCCAGTCTCGCTGATTGGACGCGTCTGGCGTCCGCGACCAATCAGCAGAGCGTTGTTTAAATTTGGCGCCAAGCTCACTGATTGGTCGCGGCTGGCGTCCGCGGCCAATTAGCACAGCAGTGTTTAAATGTGGTGGCAAGATCGGTGATTGGTCGCGGGCAGCGGCCGCGACCAATCAGCAGAGCGGTGTTTAACTTTAGCGCCAAGATCACAGATTGGTCGCGCTCTCCGCACGCGACCAATCAGCGAATCATATTGGTGAGGAGCGGGGAGCGGAATCGTATTAGTGAGGACCGGGGAGCGCCGCTGCTTGTGCGGCTACTTCCGCTGCGAGAACCCGGGACATGAGCGGGCGCTCGCAGCAGAAGTATCCGGACCCGCAGCGCCGCTCCCCGGTCCTCCCTTCACGCCCTAGCCGCTGATGTCCCCACAGTATCCGCATGGTGTTACAAAGGTCCGGACATTTGTGTTAAAAATCGCTGATTGGTTGCTGGCGCTGCCCGCGACCAATCACAGATTTGGGCGCCAAATTTAAATATCGGCCCAAAACGGTGATTGGTCGCGGGCACCGCCAGCGACCAATCAGCGATTTTTAACACAAATGTCCGGATCTTTGTAACACCATGCAGATACTGTGGGGACATCAGCGGCTAGGGTGTGAAGGGAGGACCGGGGAGCGGCGCTGCGGGTCGGGATACTTTTGCTGCGAGCGCCCGCTCATGTCCCGGGTTCTCGGAGTGGAAGTATCCGCACAGGCAGCGCCGCTGACATCCATGCGGTTAGGGTGTGAAGGGAGGACCGGGGAGCGGCGCTGACATCCAATTGGTCGCGGCCGCTATTTAAATGTGCCGCACAAATCGGTGATTGGTCGCGGTCTTGGCCCGCGACCAATCACTGATCTTGTGGCTAAAGTTAACCACTACTATGCTGATTGGTCGCGGACGCTGGCCGCGACCAATCACCGATTTTGGCGCCAAATTTAAATATCGGCCGCGACCAATCACCGATCTTGGCTCCAGATTTAAACACCGCTGTGCTGATTGGTCGCGGCCGATATTTAAATGTGGCGCCCAAATCGGTGATTGGTCGCGGGCAGCGTCGGCGACCAATCAGCACAGCGGTGTTTAACTTTTGCGCTAAGATCAGTGATTGGTCGGGTCCGAAGACCGCGACCAATCATCGAATCGTCTTGGTGAGGACCGGGGAGCGCCGCTGCCTGTGTGGGTACTTCCGCTGCGAGAACCCGGGACATGAGCGGGCGCTCGCAGGAGAAGTATCCCGACCTGCAGAGCCGCTCCCCGGTCCTCCCTTCCGCATGGAGGTCAGCGGTCCATCCGCTGCTACCGGCCGGGAGATGAGCGCCTCGCGCCGCTCATCTCCCGGCTGCATCTCTGTCCCGCAGATGGGTCCGGCGGTCGGGTTCCTTCTGCTGTTGCCGGCCGGGAGATGAGCGCCTCGCGGCGCTCATCTCCCGGCTGCATCGCCGCTCAGCTCCGTCCCGCAGATGAGCCGCTAAAGGCCGCCATCTTTTTTTCAGAAATCCCGCGGCGCTGATTGGCTGCTGCCGGACCAATGAGCGACGCGGGATTTCCTGGACAGACAGACAGACGGGATAAGACGATTATATATATAGATTTTGCAGCATTAATTTTATTGGCAGGTGATGACAAGGAAAAGCTAGAAATTACTCCCTCCTCACAGTAGATATGATAGAAATTCCCTTTACCTTTCCATTCAGCAGACTCCTGGGCAAAATTGTGGACGTAATAGTGATAATGTTTTACAACTTTTATTTTTGGCAGAATGACTGCTGGCGAGTGAAGCTGGGTTACCGCCTAAGATAGTCATTGACCTGGAAAAATCATGAAATATCATGCCATTGAGTTCACCCTGATTGTGACCTGTAGGTGGTGCTATAGTGGCTTCCTCCCGCATCAAAAAAGTTCCCCGATGATCCCTGCAGTCACTGACTCCGTAATTAAAGTCATATAATTTTCACTTTCAGCTTGATATGAGCCTGTTAAGATGAATAAACCTTTGCCATACACAAAGGACTGTGGATTGCATCACAGTTACGATGACACTGTATTTTGTCACAGAAGAAAAAAAATGGCTCTCTAGAGCATTGCTTCAAGAATTAATATGTTGCTTCTTTTTATATATGGAAGCACCATATTTTCAGCTTTTCTGATATTTTTCTACAGTGTATCTAACACCCCCATACACTTTAGGAAGCTGTCAGGCAAACGATGGTTAGGCCTAATCGTTCAGCTGGTCAGTGGCCACCACCTTACCCGGATCACCCATACACATGAGCACTCACTCTCTGAGCGCTTCTGTGTTCTCAATGAGAGAGACGCTGCCAGGCATCTCTGGCAGAGGCTTGCCTGTTAGACAACAGAAGGGTCAGTAGTCACTAAATTGGGCATATCATATCCTTATCTCCCCTGACAATCATCTGTCAAAGCCTCCAAACACATTAGATTGCGTCCGAATCCGTAGATTTTGTCTGGTTGAGCCAACGTAAGTCAAATGTGTTTAGGGGGAGCTTTACAATCTGCTCAGAAATGTTACGTGGCATGTGAACAGGGTTACAGTACCCAGGTTTAGATCCAAGGGATTTGGATCGTTTGCAGATTTCAGCTCACAATTAATGCCGAAATCTGGAATTTGTGAATGAGGCTTTAGTGGCAACAAACAAAAGCAGTGACTTTGTTGATAGATGGGTTTTTGTGGAAAAATGGTAAAAAGTGGAGAAGTAGCGTCTTAGGAAAACGGAGGTCCATAAATTGGTACAGCAAGGTCTCCACATTGCAAAAAAAGTGAGCAAAACAAAACAGTGCAAATGCAAATCTAAATGGAGTTGTAAAATAGGGCAATAAGTTGGATAAAAATGTTTGTGTTGACTTGTAAAAGGTATGTGTATTTCTGTGGCTGGTCAAGAAGGACATACTATTTGTATAGCCCTGATTGTTGTCTTCTCTTGGTTCTGAAACAATGATGTTTGTTACTATGCTAGTGGCATATTACACTAAAGCGAGCTAGATGTTTATGTACAAGAGCCTCCTGCTATATCAACTATGTAAATTGACTAAAGGCTCAAACAATGGGACCTGAACCCTGTGGAATAATACCCTCCCTAACCCTTGCCCTGTGGATGTGTACTTGAAATAACAAATGTGAACTATTTAAGTAACATATGCCTCTGTAGTAGTGAGATTTGAAACAGAGAATTGAAAGACCCTTTACAAGGAGAATCAGAGATCAGACTCTCTTTAGACCATTCAGCTTGGTAGCAAGGCTTTACCCAAAGAGACACAGATTTGGATTCTACATGATTCCAGCCTAAGGGTATATGGCCCTGACTGGAAAGATACGGATCTGCTCCATTGACAATCAGAGAACCCATGCATACATTTGGGGAGACTAGGTTGGGACGATGAAGGTTGGGCCTCATGGATATGCTGTTTGGGGTTGTCAGGTGGGACACTCCGGTCGCCTGGAACCCATGGAAACTTTCAGAGTGGCCAGGGTGGGACCCTCGGATTTCCTGGCCTTGTACCCCGATGCACTGCTAGCTTCCTAAGTTTGCCGCTACCTTCTCTCTGTGGGGGCCTGCCAGAAGCGGGGGGCCACTGGTTGAGGTAGTTGGCTCGGGAAGTCCCAAAGTCACAGCTGTTCTGTCCCAGGCGGGCCAGCGGAAGGGTGGAACTGTGTAATGTTGTACCATCTTGGGTATTTGCTGAGACTGTTCTATTTATTGCCCCGTTGTCTGCTTTATTGTTCTGTTTATTGTCCATGTGGCACCCCTGCGGGTTCAGTCGCTACAGAGGTACTGCATCTCACCCAGAGGTGTGGTATCTCACTCTCAGGTAAGGAAGGAGTACTGCCCGGGACCCTAACACCTGCATCCAACACTACACTACTCCAGACCAGCAGGAGGGGCAAGATGCGTTGCTTTCCTGCTGAGCCCTGTCCCTGGCTGGAGTGGGGGGGAACCAGAGTAGGGGGACCATGTAGTGGGTGTGGGTGGAGGAAGAAGATCAGGGGAGCACTTGTTAGGGATAGTATAAAGAGAGAAGCCATCTTGGGAGGTCAGGTCAGTCAGGGGAGTCAGAGGAGGACAGTGAGAGGAGCAGGAGCTGAGCAGGAGCTCTGTAGGAGCTCTGCTCAGGAGGAGGGCCTAGCCAGAGAGGCCCAAGACTGAAGAGAGAGAGAGGGGAGCAGGAAAGGCTCCAGGAACGTGGAAGGGACCCCAGGGGTACGGGTAGTGCTGGAGGCCACCCGTACGCCCGAATCTACCAGGAAGTGGAGGAGTCAGGTCGCACAGAGGGGACCGGTCCCTAAACTAGCAAAGTTCTTAAGCCTCAACTAGGAAACCGGAGGCTGCAGTATTTCAGGTACTGCAGCCACAAGCCACATCTAATCACCAGAAAGGTGGCCATAGAGGACCCAGGAGACAGAGAAGACGTCGCCCGGCATGGTCCGCGACCACTGGCCTGAGATACTGGGTGTGAGGTGCAGGGAGACGACCAGAGGGAATACACAGAAGGGGGTCCCGTTACGTACTCCGGAGAGACCTGGGCGTTTGCAGAACCCCTCCCTGAGTAAGCACAGGATGCCGTGGGAAGTTACTCTAGTACTGGTAACTGGAAGTCTAAGAAACCGTGAGTAAACCCTGAGGACTGCACCTTACTGTCTCTGTGATCTTTATCCGCGCCATATTGCCCAGCATTATCTACAACAACCACAACATCTACACTGCCCTGGAGCTAAGCTCTACCTGTGGAGAGCTTAACCAACTCTGCTGCATTCACACCAGCTCCAGAGGTCCTGCTCCGCAGCGGCGGCTCCCTTTAGCTGCATACCACAGGTGGCGTCACGAACTGTACATAAAAACTATAAATCCCCTGTAAATAATATTCCCTTTTGGATTGACCGCCCTGGGTCACGGACTGGGTCACCGCCACTGTGACATCTCCCCTAGCAACGACCGGCCCGGCACCGAGTACCCCACGGCCCAGGGGGAGCATCATCCACTTTGTGGTTCAATAAAGTATTGCCACACTGTTTTACCCTCATCCTGTGTTGTCTGAGTGGTGTTCTGCCCATGGAAGACCCCGTGTCTTCACACGAGCAATGTACACATTTTATATATTTCATCAAACGACTACTTCCAGGAGGGATTTGATTTGGAAAAGTGAACGTATGGGGGCTCAAGTCACACTGTCATCTTATTTTCCGCAGATACAAGGAGGTAGAATCGCGGTCAAAATAAATGCAGAGCTTTTATTGACAACGATTATCCTTACTTAAGGACTGGCATTGGTCTGGATCTCCAGTGTCATGGCCATGGCCATTTACTAAAGTTGTGTCTCATTTGCACAATTTAGTTTTCCACTGAATTGATACTGATTATCTATTCTTCAGATAGGTCACCAATGTCAGATCAGTGAGGAGAGCAATGGAGGAAGTCCTACATCTGGTACACTGAACCACTATTAACCCACTGGCATGTCAGCTCCTATTAATGAATAGCTGATCTGCCCTATATGGCAGCAGCCACTAAATAGTGTAATGGAGAAGTTTCGCACACGGTTTACAGACAGGTCGCTGCCTCAGGTGATAACAAATGATCAATGGAGGATCCGGGAGTCGACCCCCCCAACTGATCTGATATTGATGCCCTATCCTGTGGAAAAACCCTTTTAGTGGGCGAGTGTATACTGCATAGTTTTTAAACTATGACTCTCCTGGGGACATCGCCCTGTAGTACACTCTGTGGAACCTTTCATATTTTCCACACAAACAGACAAAAGTACTATACATAGCTTAAATTCCACTGCCCTACATGACCTGCTATGTCTGAACCCAGAAAACTTAATAAACCACCCACTATAAAATCTACAAGACTTCTACATTATATCATAGCCTGGTGTGCTGAAGTATTATACACCATACTACTGTTAGACTATAAAGACGACATGTTACATATACATGACATGTAATGGATGCAAATAACATGAAGGCAGCAGCTGGTTAGACAATAGATTACTTCATTATAAAAAGGAGATATTCATATTAATCTGATTTTTGTTCATATTTTTTTTTGCATTGACTTCAGGAGGAAATTGTATGATACATGTATTGCATCTGTATATTAATTACATATACATATATAATCGATATTGATTGTCTGGTATTAGGTCAATGTGAAATGGAATAAGTCATTAGTAGAACTATGTATTATATAGAGGTTTATGTTCTTAGAAATAACTGCAGTTAAAGGATCCTCTCAATGAAGCCCCTGTTCATGTGCTCCATTATATGGATACCATAGGTGGTTATCCCACAAAGGACATTTATCTCCCACCCTGTGGTGTACCGCTGGGCCCCCTTCTAAACCGGGGTCTCAACCTCTCCGCTCCTTCTTAATGCTTGACCAAAGTTAGTAGTAGGAAATTGGGATGACACAAAAGGTAAAAATAAAAAATGATTGTCGTGTAAGGTCCAACCATCAATATTATAGGGGCATTCAAATAACGCTGCATGAACCGCTCACCAGCTAGTAGGAATACAAGTACAGATACTAAATGCTATCGCGTGCGTGGAAGAGAGAACAGGGGATAGTTACTTAGATTACTGAAGTGACAGGCCAATCTAAAGAAATGTGTTTGTGTTTTTAGGGCACATTTGAAACTGTGGATACTGAGAGTTAACTGTATTATCTGGGGTAGTGCATTCCAGAAAACTGGTGCAGCATGAAAGAAGTTCTAGAGACAAGAGTGGGAGGTTCGGATTATGGAGTATGTTAGTCTTAAGTCATTAGTGGAATGGAGAGAACAGGTAGGGTGGTAGACAGAGATGAGGGAGAAGATGTAGGGTGGTGCAGAACTGAGGAGAGTTTTGTGTAGAAGGTCGTTCACACAATCATACTTTCAAAAATGGACAGCACTAGAACTAATGTTATTCAATGGGGCAGTGCAGAGGAGCGATTTTTTTCACTGGCCAAATCTGTGTGTGAAAAAAAATAAAAATCATAGCGTGCACTAGTATCTTCTGTAATTTGGATGAGACTCACCATTCACGACTATGGGTGCGTTAAAAAAAATAATAATCTAAATGGTCTGGTTTATATTAAAACCAGTCTGACTCAATCCAGAATTTCCCAATAGTCTGGAATTACATGATTCAGAAGCAGCATAGATAAAAACCAGAAACATTGGAGCAAGCAGCAAGAAGGAAAGAGAACTAGTAACAGTGCCAGACATGTTAAAAAAAGGTTTTCCTACGTTAATAACGGCAATGTATCCGCAAAAATCAAATGCTATAGCGATGATCCGTATGGGATCCAGTTTTTTGGTGCACCCTTACACTAAAACAGTAGAGCCTCATCCAAAATGCGGAAGAGATTAGTGCGTTGCTACGATTTTTCATTTATTCATGTAGACATACGGTTCGTGTGAAAAACACGGTCATCTGAACAGCTCTATTGAATAACAAGTCCAAGTGCTGTCCATCTGAGGTCAGCTTTCTTTCATGGACAACACTCGGATTAAAAATGTGGCCATGTGAACGTTCCCCTACGCTGCATTCACTAATCCATGAAAAGGTAACCAGCCAAGAGAAAGGCTCCGATTCTTTTCTCAGGTGTCATCCCAGTTGCTTCCATTTTTTTCTCATCCCTTTCTACCCCTGAAGCAGGTGGACCATCTCAACTTTATTCATTGACTTAATTTGTCAGCTAAAAACAGATGGCCCCATAGACTTTAATGGCGGAGTTGGATCTGCAAACCGGATGATAATAGAACCTGCTCTGGGTTTTACGGATCCGTTTTTATACCCGATGTGTGTATGGATCAATGTCACACGGATGTGCCAACGTAGTCGTGCTCGAATGTTTCTAAACTCTGCCAGGAAATTTCTTGCATGCAACCAATAAGCAGCTGTCACTTCAAACTCCAGGACCAACTTCCAGAAAACATATGGCCTCTCAACTGCCTTAGGCCTCATTCACACATCAGTATTTAATCAGTATTTGTATGCAAAAAACAAGAATTTCTCCAAAATACAGAACAGGTGTCAGTCTTTCAATTATAGTTTTTCTCTAAGTTCTACTCCTGGTTTTGGCATACAAATACTGATGCAAAATACTGACCAAATACTGATGTGTGAACGAGGCCTTAGGTTGAGAGCCCAATGACGGATAGACACTGATGGACAGACTCTCTGCTCTGGAGGAGGATTAATATTTTGTTTTATATAAGGAAGGCTTTAAAACAATTTTGCCTCCACATTTGGCACGCAGCGAAATTCTCTCAACATACACATGTAACATGCCTATAGGATACCATTAAAGGGGTTGTCCAGGACTTTAACATTAATAGCCCATCCTTAGGATAGGTCAATGTGTGATTGGTGAGGGTGCGACACTCGGCACCCCCGCCGATCAGCTGTTCCCGGTATCCGCCGGAACGGCTCAGCTATGAAGCTGCACAGCACAGCTCGATAGATGGAATGGTGGTCGCAGCTGGATACTGTACATCCTCCCCGTATTGATTTGAATAGGGGGTGGATGTGCAGTAACTGGACGCAACCACTATACAGTTGATGGAGCTGTGCAACTCCGCAACAGAGCGATTGTGGTCAGCACTGAGAACAGCTGACCGGCGGGGATGCCAAGTGTCGTACCCTCACCGATCAGACATTGCTGAGATATCCTAAGGAAGGGTCATCAACGTGAAAGTCCTGGACAACCCCTTTAAACAGAGTGTCGTTTTGGCATACACTTGGCTGCGGTCTTCAACTGTTCCTTTCAGCTCCAATACAGAGGAGAAATGATCACTTTGTCCTAAAGACGTCTTGAGTTTAGCTAAAAATAGAATAATAACTGAACACATTTTTTGCATTATTTTAACATTTTCCTCCTTGTCACTTCATATGACATGGTTTTTTTTTACACTATGTATTTTCCTGTTATTTCTAGTTCTCACTAGAATCTCTTCTTCCTTTGGGGCAGTTTAGGGTATGTTCAGAAGTTGCAATATTGGTATTTTCCACCCTGAAAAAAAATCTTCCAATCAAGTGAATAGGATTTTTCGACATCTCATTCACTGTTTATCAGAACAAATACTGCTCATTTTTTCTTCTTCATTTTGACGATTTTACTCATTTCACGGGGAAATCTAAATATAAATCTGCATGGAAAGACTGACATTTTTCCACAGACATCTGCCACATGTGATCATAACCATACTGGACAAACATGATGCAAACGGATATTATTAAAGATTTAGGAATCTGTCTCAGGCAAATGTAGTATGGGCGCATTGTGCACCCATACTGCGGAAACAAGTCCTGGCCCGACTATGGTTCTAGTTCTTAGTTGAGCGGCCGGACCACAATGTACATCTACTTAAAGAGAATCTGTCACCAGGTTTTTGTCATCTGAGAGCAGTGTAATGTAGGGGCAGTGCCCTTGATTCCAGCGATGTGTCACTTACTGGGCTGCTTGCTGTAGCTTTGATAAAATCAGTTTTAATCTGCAGGAGATTAACACTAGAGGACTAGTGAACATGCAGCCATGTAGTCCAACCCTGCCCCCACCACTGATTGGGAGCTTTCTGCCTATGCACAGTGTACACAGAAAGCTGCCAATCAGTGATATGGGCAGGGTTATACAGGGATACAGCATTCAGAGAATTGCTAGATCTGCAGCAGAGAAAACACTGATTTTATCAAAAGTGCAGCAACCAGTAAAGCAAGTGATATATCACTGGAATCAGAGACTCTGTCTCTACATCAGATGGGGTAGCAAAAAACCTGGTGATATATTCCCTTTAAAAGAGAATCTGTAATGTCCCTAAATTCTATTAACCTGCAGATATAGGGTTAATCTGCAGGTTAATAGTTTTACTATTATATCCGGCCTCCTTACTGAACGCACAGCCACCTGGAGAAAAAGAAGTTTATTCCTCCCTGGAGACACCGGCTTTCAGTCATGGTGGCTGCTTGGAGCCACTACAGTCATCGTTCAGTACACAGTGAGCAGTGGCTGTAAGCGCACCGACACTGACAGCTCAGTCTGGTGCACAACTTTTTTTTTTTTCCCCATTTAGTTTCTGCCATATTGTGTGGACTCAGGACATCAATAAATCACTGTAGCTGTAACAATATTTAATTCATATGCAAATGAGGCTTTGGTATACGCCTCCTTATTTGCAGATTTGGGCCCTTCTTCCACTTCTGATTGACCGTGCTCGCTTCTCAGAGCGAGCGCTGTCTGAATGCTGCCGATGTGTGTGTGAACGTGCGCGTTCTCCTCTCCGTTTCCTTTCTTCTGACGCCGCTCACTGCACTTCTGGGTATAGCGAGCGGCGTCAGCAGAAAGGAGACAAGGAGGAGAACCCGTGCGGCCACTGCATGCACCCACTCCCACACACATGCTGGCAGCATTCACTCTGAGAAGCGAGCACAGTCAATCAGAAGAAAGGGAAGGGCCTCATTATGCAAATTAGGAGGCGTACTGAAGCACCAAATTCTTGGCCACACCGAGGGTGCACCTGAGCCTCCTCATTTGTATATGAATTAAAAGTAATTTTCTCAGGTTCTGTACCAGTAGCAGGTACAGTGCTAGTATGGTTGTTATAGGGACTAAGTCCCCTACAGAACTGTAGAGCTTATTTAAAAATGTATTTTGTGGTGATAGACTTCCTTTATTATATTTTTGTAGTTGGCAGCAGGCTTTTTTCTATATTACCTTCTGTGCAACCATTGGGGCATGGGAATTGTGTCTGTACCCCGCAGCTGTTGCACAACTCCCAGCTTGCCCCGACAGCGCACGCAAGCAAAACAACTGTGTGGTTAACGGTCCGCAGACAAAAAAAAAAAAATAAGACGTCAATTTAAACATCTTAGCAACAACCCAACTTAGGAAGTGAGCACAGTCCTGAGCTGTGTGGCAAAATGGGTATTTTTAACCTCAGCAATTCTATAAATGTCCAGCAGGGAGTTTTAGTTGGGGATCTCACAGCAGGGGGATCTCCAGCTATCACAAACCCACCAAATTTCTGGGTTATCTCCA
This sequence comes from Phyllobates terribilis, assembly GCF_046119375.1. Classification (NCBI taxonomy): domain Eukaryota; kingdom Metazoa; phylum Chordata; class Amphibia; order Anura; family Dendrobatidae; genus Phyllobates; species Phyllobates terribilis. The sequence goes on along the minus strand of NW_027362767.1, from coordinate 91,415,647 downwards.
GGATTCTTCACAGTGGGTCAGTTATGTTCACATTCCCATGAATCACTGGACAACTGGTAACTCATCAGATATTAAATCATCAATGTATTGTTCATGGATTAACTAAAAGAACCAACGTGCTAGATCCTGTGATGGACATTATTGCCACATATGGGTTGTTTAGAGCATATTTTGGAATTTTAGGGACTATTTTAGTTTCCCTTTGTCCTTCAGTCTTGCAACTATTTTTGCAAAAACAAAAAAATTGTGCAAAAGTGTATACACACATACATACATACATACATGCACAGTATATATATGAACTGAACTGCCCATTGCCAGGATTAGAGCGGCTATAATTAACATTTTGCATGCACATAACATGCCAGAGATGCATTCTGAAAGCACAGCGCCCCTAGTGTCCAACCTGTCACTAGACTAGAAGCTACACCTGCTGCATTTCGAGAATATTTAGGTGAAATACATTCCTAATGTAAATATTTACACATTATGCCAGCATACAACATGGCCAACAGTTGAAACACCTTACTATACTGTAAACTTGGTTAAAATAAAATAATAATAAATGATAACATTATATAGTAACTTGATACATACAGGGAGTTGTGTGCCAGTCTCTTCTCTGCAGCAGTGTGTGAAATGTTTTAAATACTTTAATTTATTACAAATTATGACCACTTCTCTGACACAATCAGATATATTGGGAAAAAAATGCCCCAGGTATTACCTAAATACAACATTTGTCTGAACCCCTTATTTTTTCAATGCTAAAAATTGGTGGCTCTGCATAAATAAATCTAAATACTTAGATTAATTAGATTCCTTTGGCGTCTTATACCCATTCTTTAGAAAAAAGAAACTGCCCTGACATGGGAAACCGTTCTGGTTCCGCTTTTGATTTTCTGTTTCTAGATGCAGGTTTTGTGGATGAGGAGTTGTTCATCTGTTCTGTTCACACATACACACAGAAAAAAAAAATAATTCACCATTGTACTAGTCTAAAAAAATGCCACCAAAAACCCATGTGGATTTTACAATGGATTTGACTATGGATTTTAACTGAAAACTGCAGTAAAATTCAGCAGGACATTATAGGGTATATTGCATAATCTGTCTGTGCCTACAATTCACAAAAACTTTTAGGCTCAGCCAGTGGTGTACATAGACAGAAGAAGGCATCTGTGCAGTGGTATAACTAGAGTCTGATGGGACCGGGGGGAAATTTGAACCTGGGCCCCCACCTACATGTTGGTCTGATGTATGGGCCCTTCTGAATTCTATATAGATATACATGTTGTAGCCTCTCTCCCATAATGTAATAATATCCCCCATCCTGAATCAATGTCACTTAGGCCCCTTCCTGGTATAATGTACTCCATCCTGGGTTGCTTCTGGTAATAATGTCCCCCATCCTGTACCTCTTCCAGTAGTAATGTCCCCCATCATGGTGTAATGTCCCCATCCTGGCCTCTTCCAGTTATGTATGTACCCCATGCTGGGCCCCTTTTTGATATAATGTCCTAGCTCCTGGGCCCATCCTGTAATAATGCTCCACGTTCTGTTGCTGTACTCTAACCCATGTAAAAGAAATAAACATTTCTTCTAATCTTCCCCCGCTCCCACGACGCGCATCACCCTCTTCTACACTGTGTGCAGAATTATTAGGAAAATGAGTATTTTGATCACATGATACTTTTTATACATGTTGTCCTACTCCAAGCTGCATAGGCTTGAGAGCCAACTACCAATTAAGTAAATCTGGTGATGTGCATCTCTGTAATGAGGAGGGGTGTTGTCTAATGACATCAATACCCTATATAAGGTGTGCTTACTTATTAGGCAACTTCCTTTCCTTTGGCAAAATGGGTCAGAAGAGAGATTTGATGGGCTCTGAAACGTCCAAAATTGTGAGATGTCTTACAGAGGGATGCAGCAGTCTTGAAATTTCCAAACTTTTGAAGCGTGATCACCAAACAATCAAGCGTTTCATGGCAAATAGCCAACAGGGTCGCAAGAAGCGTGTTGGCAAAAAAAGGCACAAAATAGCTGCCCATGAATTGAGGAAAATCAAGCGTGAAGCTGCCAAGATGCCATTCGTCACTAGTTTTGCCATATTTCAGAGCTGCAACGTTACTGGAGTATCAAAAAGCACAAGGTGTGCGATACTCAGGGACATGGCCAAGGCAAAGAAGGCTGAAAAACGACCACCTTTGAACAAGAAACATAAGATAAAACGTCAAGAATGGGCCAAGAAATATCTTAAGACTGATTTTTCAAAGGTTTTATGGACTGATGAAATGAGAGTGACTCTTGATGGGCCAGATGGATGGGCCAGAGGCTGGATCAGTAAAGGGCAGAGAGCGCCACTCCGACTCAGACCACATCAAGGTGGAGGTGGGGTACTGGTATGGGCTGGTATCATCAAAGATGAACTTGTGGGACCTTTTCGGGTTGAGGATGGAGTGAAGCTCAACTCCCAGACCTACTGACAGTTTCTGGAAGACAACTTCTTCAAGCAGTGGTACAGGAAGAAGTCGGTATCGTTCAAGAAAAACATGATTTTCATGCAGGACAATGCTCCATCACATGCATCCAACTACTCCACAGCGTGGCTGGCCAGTAAAGGTCTAAAAGAAGAAAAAATAATGACATGGCCCCCTTATTCACCTGATCTGAACCCCATAGAGAACCTGTGGTCCATCATAAAATGTGAGATCTACAGGGAGGGAAAACAGTACACCTCTCGGAACAGTGTCTGGGAGGCTGTGGTGGCTGCTGCACGCAATGTTGATTGAAAACTGATCAAGAAACTGACAGAATCTATGGATGGAAGGCTGTTGAGTGCCATCATAAAGAAAGATGGCTATATTGATCACTAATTTTTTTGTTTTTGCATGTCAGAAATGTTTATTTCTAAATTTTGTGCACTGATATTGGTTTACCTGGTGAAAATAAACAAGTGAGATGGGATTATATTTGGTTTTTATTAAGTTGCCTAATAATTCTGCACAGTAATAGTTACCTGCACAAACAGATATCCTCCTAAGATAGCCAAATCTAAAAAAAAACCACTCCAACTTCCAAAAATATTAAGCTTGGATATTTATGAGTCTTTTGGGTTGATTGAGAACATAGTTGTTGATCAATAATAAAAATAATCCTCTAAAATACAACTTGCCTAATAATTCTGCACACAGTGTATAGCCAATGCAGAAGACGGCAGCTGACTTTGGTGTGCCTGTTATGGGTGACGCATGATGTCACTGTTATGCGCTGCTTGTGACAGGACGTCAGCTGCAGGTCTCTGATTGGCCGGTAGCATCTGGGTCTCTGCCTCACAATACATTTAATTTGAAAGTGCGTCTCGGGATGCATTTCCAGCTGAAATAGGCACTGGCTTCAGCTTCCCAGTCCCCGACCAGGGCCGGTCGCACCATCTGCAACCACGATCATTATGCTCCTGCCCCTGTGCAAGAACAATATATGGGCCCTTGCAGTCTGATAGCTCATCATAATGCACAAGTCCACCTGCTTTGGAGGTAGCAGTGACCCACTCACCTCTCAGGTCCCTGTGCGGCCCAAGAGGTCAGGGTCCCACTTACACCTCCAAATCCACCTCCTTCCACCATCCCCCTGGATTCAGCTGTGACAACAATATCCTGTACCCAGTCATAGGTTGCAGTAGTCACCTTTGGAGAACGTGGCAAGAGTCACCATGGAAGCATCGGAGGAATTTTTACTTTTTGCAAATCTGCACGATTTGGTATGGATTTGCCATTACCGGTTTTCCCATGCATTTTGTCTGCGGCAAATTCAATTTGTGCAAATGTACTTTTTTCATACAGCCGCCTGTAGATATAACACCCGGACACCCAAGACTCTACAGAACATCAAAAATTCCTCGAACTTCAGGGGAATCCAAGTATATAAATCGTAGCGAGATCAGAACGCAAAGCTCCGACTGGCCGGCGGCTCTCTCAAACCAAGCATGACAACTTTTCATGTATTTCTATGCAGGGAGAGCCACCGGCCAGTCCGTGCATTGCGTTCCGATCTCGCTTCGATTTATACAGCCGTATGACAGCGCCCTATCCTGCAGAATATGGACGGCTAAACACAAGTGCAAAACATTTTGTAAATTTACTTTCTTATTGCAATAAATTGTAATAAATTATTTGAGTACAAACTAAAAAAGGTACCAAATGTAGCATGCACTAAAAGTACAGTAAAAAAAAATCCAAACAGTGTAAAATTACACTTGCTATTAGTAAAATCAAAGCCTCTAAAAAAAAAAACTAAAAAAAAATCATAAATCTGCAGCAGATTCTTAGGGATTGTACAGGTCGTTAAAGTCACCTTCATAAGAATGCTGTGCTGTGCGTTTGAGAAATAAAGAACATTCCGCACAAAAGGGAATTTCTCTGTGTAACAGGTCTGGAAGTTTTCTGATTTAACTTTTTTTTTTTTTTTTTCAAACCCCAGAACAGGATAAGTCTGGTTCAATGTGTACTGCACTTGCTGTGTGACTACTTGGAATTTCCCAGCCCTGTGCACACAGAGAACAGACAGGAGGGAACCTGAATCCCCGCCTACCAAAAATCCCCATATGTGCAATCACTATGTTAAAAAGCTGAGCACACACAGAAAGCACTCACATCTCTCACTGCTCAGCCCATTACACTTGGGCGCTAGCTGGATTATTGTTTTTTTTTCTGCAAAACCCAAAACTAAAGACGACTGAATTCCTATTGCTTTTTGCAGGTCAATCCATTAGATTGCTTTGGAACCTTTATTTTTAGGGGTAAGGTTCTGAGAAGCAAAGGGGTTTTTTTGTAAGGTTTTTTTTTACAACCGTATAGGAAATATACTCAAGATGACTACGAGATACATGGATTATTCTGGAAATATGATGGCGGATGGCGATATCAGGATGCCTGGGAAAGACAAGCTGTTGCAGGCCACCGAAGACAGAACTGACAGCGGACTGGACTCTTTGAGAGAAGAGGACTATAAGAATATGGTCAGAGAAACACAAAATTTGTCCATCCATTCGGAACAAAACATCCAGGATTATGAACCGGAGCCATGGAAAATGCAATCAAACGAGGACGGAGATACGTAAGTGATCCTGAAATGCAATTTTTTTTTTTATGCTAAAAATAAAAGTAATTTCTATATAAAGAATGGACGTTCTTAATATGTTTTCTGAAGCCTTTATATGGCCAGGCCAGCAACCTCATCCTCTAATAAAGCACAGGAATCCTTTTTATTTTTAATTGCAAAAAATAATGTAAATGCAGATACATATATTTTTAGAAACTGCCTGTTACGCAACAGAATGAGGGCGGCACAAGAAAAGCAGAAATATTTAAGATAATGCGTTGCTTTTTAATATATTTTTTTACATTGTGGTCTAAAAATTATATTTCAGTTAAAATGTGAATTTTGTTATGTTAATGTATCAAAAAGGAAGGAAAGTCATTTTGTAACTAGAGCGCTAGTGGGTTGTTTTTTTTTTTATGGCGTCGCTGTATCTTTTTCTGGATTTTCCCTTCCTCTCTTTGTAGGCTTGAGAGGGGTGGAGGAGGGGAGGAAGGACATGGGGGGAGGGTAGACCAGGCCATCTTGTTCTGTGATCTGACTTGCTAGCTTGGAGAGGTGGAGCTCTGAAGCTATTCGGAAAGTACCTGGCTTGTGGCCAGGAAAAAAAAAATGCAAACTGCTCATATGAGAAAGCGGAAAACAACAGACATATCTAGAGAGACAACACATAGCAAAAAAAAACCCAGCTTACACAATACTGGACTTATTGCTGGGGGAGGGGAAATAACTCGGGGTTGACACAGAGCAATGACTACTTATTACAACCATATGATGATATTGTGACACGTTACTTATTTCCTTTTTAGCTTTTATCAGTTTTGTTTAATTCCGTTTCATTATTTTTAACAGTTTTATTCATTTTTTTTATTTTTTTTTTACAGACTTCTTCATTTGGCAATTATTTGTGAAATAAAAGAAGTGGCAGTGGGTGCGATCAAAAGATCCTACAGAGATACTTTCTACCTGAACCGACAGAATAATCTTCTCCAGGTAAAGAGACATTAAACAATCCAACTGAGTAATTAACTTATTTTTGGATTTTTTTTTTATTTCTTTTTTTAAATATTTGAAAAGAATGGAATTTAGAATGTTGTGAAACATAATGATCTAACTAATTATTATTGTTCTTTCCCTTCCTATTTACAGACTCCTCTTCATCTGGCCATCATAACCGATCAGTATGAAATAGCTGCAAATCTCTTAGAAGCCGGTTGTGATCCAGAAGTTAGAGACCATAATGGAAATACGGCTCTACACATCGCCTGTGAGAAGGGATCTCTGCAAGGGGTTGGAGTTATTGTCCAGAACTGCAAATCCCACCTGAAACCACTTCTACAGTACACAAACTATAATGGTAGGCATCGGTGAAATTTTTTTTCATATTAAAAGCATGAAATAAAAAGTAAAAAAAATATACAAAATTACAGAATTCTCATGGTGCGGTAATTTCTTTCCATAGGTCAATCATGCCTACACTTGGCATCCATTAATGGCTTCCTTGCTATAGTGGAGAACCTGATCATGCTGGGAGCAGATGTCAATGCACAGGTGAGGTTCTCTCTTTAAGGACGTTGGCTACACACAGTTTTTTGAGCCGTCTTGCATAATACCTGAGATCATGTTTGGCTTTGTACTTTAACATCCATTTTTAATTTCTATCTTTTAGGAACCATCCAATGGCCGCACAGCTCTGCATTTGGCCGTGGACAAACAAAATGCCGACCTAATGTTTTTGCTGCTGAAGCATGATGCAGATGTGAATAGAGTCACCTATGAAGGCCACTCACCTTGCCAGCTCACCTGGGGGAGAAGTAACCTCCAAATTCAACAGCACCTGCTCAGTGTGACAGAGGAGAACCTGCAGCACCTGCCACACGAAGAAGAAGACAGTTCAGAGTCAGAATCGGAACATTCAGACGATGAGGTAAATATTATCACTTGGATAATTCTTTATGATTGGACTAAAGTTCAGAAATTCTATTGAGGCAGAACTTGCAGATACTGCGGGTGAGATAGGAAGACTATAAGAGGAGAGAGTGCAACCTCCTTCGTCGGTGGGCTTTAAGAACCTCTGCAGCCCTCCCCTTTTTTTAGATACTTGCAATAGATGGGTCCCGTGAGCACTTGGTGCAACCCTCCACAAGGTTGTAGCAATACAACGAAATCCAGGACCCAAGGCTCCAGACGTTCCCCTCTGGTAGCTTTTACTAGGACAGAAAAATCAATGTTTTGGCCTTGCAGGACCTTTATCAAGCCATAAAAAAAGAACATATTATGGCTTGATAAAGACCCATTGCAGCCCAAACATTGTGATTTTTCTGTACTAATAAAGTTACCAAAGGAGAACGTCTGGAGCTTTGGGTCCTGGATTTCTCCCTTTTACTAGAGACACTGCAAATAAGGGTCATGAGGCCCTTTACCCTTTGAGAAGGTGAGAAAGCCCGCAATTCCAGACATGTATTACACGCTGGGCTGCTTGCTGCAGTTTTGATAAAATCTCTGATTTGTTGGAGATCTACCAGTTATCTGAATCCCACCCACACCACAGATTGGCAGCTTTCTGCCTACTATGCACAGTGCACACTGAAAGCAGCCAATCAGTGGTGGGGGTGGGGTTATACAGAGCTCTTGAATATGGAAGACTACCTAGCAGTAGATTTACTAGTCCTTCAAACCTGGTGACAGATTCCCTTTAAAAAGACATGGGCTACTTTTGTACAAATAATAGTTATAGACTTCTGTCCAGTATCTAATCATAGATTTTATAGATTTTTATGTACTAAATTCCATGTTTTTCTTTTTACAGTGCATGTATGACGACCTTTGCATATCTGCATGCTCAAGGATGCTGTAGACCAGTGCAGCATTAATCAAGAAGCATGATGTGTATATGGACAGAATTTTGCCACGTACAAGATCTGACAGCACTGGGACCACTGATGCCTCCCACCGAATCTCGAACATGGACGCGTCTCCAGTGTAGAGGTTGTGAGCCTGAGGTGCTTGTGCTGTTCTGAAGCCTCAGATGTTCTACACGAGTCATGAAGTGGATGTGTCTAGAAGAGCCCAGATCTAACACATGGTCTCAGAATTCAAGAATCTGACCGGAGAAAAGACAAGGGCCTGACACCAGAATGACTAGTTCCCGGAGAGGACAAACATCTTTATAGCTTAGCTAGTGGTGAAGAACAGAATATTAACATTTTAACTTGTATGGGTGTAGCTAGTAAATAACAGCTGGTAATACTGCTAAAGAAAAAAGGACTCGTACAGATAAAGATTAGACCTCTTATAAAGTGGTCAGAACAATAAACTACAGAATGTATAAAATGTAAATGATGTACATGATTTATTTTTATATGAAAGATATTTATTAAAAACAACTCAAATGCAAAATGAACTTTTTCTCTTCTTAAACTTTTTAAACACACAACACATCCTTATACTTTTCCTAAAAGGTACCGATCCAGAAAAATGTCAGCACAAGATCGCCTGGTCAAGGTCATTGAAATTTGTGGTTTTCTGCATAACCTCTGCCGAATAAAAGACAAAAATAAAGACTGTTTTGGGCAACACGGTCGTTCAGTGGTTAGAGCTGCAGCCTTGCAGCGCTGGGGTACTGGATTCAAATCCCACCAAGGACAACATCTGCAAGGAGTTTGTATGTTCTCCCCGTGTTTGTGTGGGTTTCCTCGGGGTTCTCCGGTTTCCTCCCACACTCCAAAGACATACTGATAGGGAATCTAGATTGTGAGCCCCAATGGGGACAGTGGCCCAAGTGTCTGTAAATTGTGAATTAATGGTGCTATATAAGTGAGTAAAATTAATAAATAAAATAAAAAATAGCCCCCTAACAAGATCATATCAGGCCCCTAAAAATTCAAAGGTAAAATGTAACACTGGTTCCTCGTTAATGTAGCATTAAAAAAATGTTATAAAGCCTCACACACAGGAAGGATAATGAAATTAAAAAAAAAAATCAAGCAATTTGCTGCCTCCTATATAGATTTTCACATGAACATTTTAGCTACAATGCAGGAAGTTCAAACAATGCGTTTTCATGACTAGTTAGTAAATTTCTGTAGTAATTCGGCTGGTGAGCACGAGGCCCACTTCACATACAACTTATGCCAAGTGTCGGTGTGATGTCCAATTTTTTTTAAACTTTTAATAGAACAGCACACAGATCCACTGAACAAGTCATATTCTGATTCTAAAAATGGGATAATAGGTCATACTCTGAATCTCACACTCAAATCCGTGCTTTTTACATGTGTGAATGGATCCTTGAAACGCTATGAGTCCATGATCACTCTTCTTTTCTCCAAAATGCCCACTGCAGAGGCAATGGAAGCGCCGAACCAATCCTCCCCTGCCATGATATGGACACGTGTAGGGGTCAGCTGTGGGGTCAACACTACTGCCAATCATTTCCCTTGTTGGCTATTGTAATATAGCCATTCAGATCTATTGGCTCTCCACCTAGTGCAATCACCAACTGTGCTTATTAAAAAGTCCACTGAGTTTTCAATGGGCAAAACATTTGACTACAGTCCATTCTCGAGATTTTAGCATCTGGTTGATGAAGAAAGGAAAACCAAGAGCAAACTCAATACACGTGAGATGGTCAGTTGGTTTTGCTAGAATCAACAAATTCGGACAACTTTCATGCGTACAAGCACTTTTTCATCCTGCCCTAGATGCAGTGTCGGACCAGGGTTCCAGGAGCCCACCAGTAACCAACTCCAGGGCCCCACTTTTCAACTACATGCAAATGTGACATTATCCTCACTCACAAAATGTATATAACAATGAACTGGGTAGATTGTTAAATGAATAAGATGCTGTCTTTGTCTGTACAAGTGATTCATGTATATAGGGCCAAATACTGATTATATAAGAGGATGGTGGCCCAGTCCTGCATGGGGGCCCACCGGAGGATTCTCCTGTCCTGCTGTGGGCCAGTCCAAGCCTGCCTAGATGGATATCTAAGTAATCTAACCAATACAGTAGAGCTTGTTGGTGAACCGTGGCAAATTCTGTGCAACCACTCCCACCCCATCTACACTGAAGCCCAATTGGTGGACTAGAACAGCTAGTGGTAATGCTCTGCGTCTGGATAGTGGTATTTGTATCAAAATGGGGTTCACTTGTAAAATCTAGGGAGGATGGAGAATTAGTAACTAGATTCTGGTCATTTTTTTGCCCTATACTAAAACTGCAGAGGAAAAATGTAGGCAAAAAGGAAAATCATGGCTTTAAAGAACCATATTTTTGGACCAAGTGCTGTCTATGAAAAAACAAAAAAAAAACGGCGCTCGCGCGGACAGCCCTCCGATCATCGCTATTCAATAGGGCTGTTCAGAGATTTTTTGCATGGACTGAATTTCCATGTTAGAAAAGAAAAACGCATCATGCACTAGTCTCTTCTGTATTTAGGATGAGGCTCGACCATTCAAGTCTATATATCAGAAATTACAAGTTTTTGAGTGGAAATGCTTCTTTTTTTGGGAAGTTTTGGTTTCCTGAAGCGGGTTTGAAGAGGTTTTTTTTCCTGAATCGTTTTTTTTGCAGCCTTCTGAATGAACTGTACCTAGTTTGGAGCGTTTTCCATCAGAAGATGGTTCAAATTCATGACATACACGTTTCTCAAACCTACCTATGTAAATACTTCTATGTCAAAAAAAAGTATTCTGATACCTGAGGCAGAAGAAAAATACTCAAAAAGCAAAATGGTTTTAAAATATCAATGAATATGAAGAGTCATTTGTATTTTGAGCGATTTTTATGGTGTTTTTTTGGAACAGACCCAGTCCGGAAGTCTGTGTGTGCACCAAGCGTTACACATGGCAGTTTTGTATGGAGCCATGGTCAATGGCTCTCTTTGATAATTCATTATGCTTCTCAATTCATACAAATGTGTACGAGTACGTGCCCACGATCCGGATCCGCTGCGGGTTTATGCAGCGTCAAACCCACAGCGGCCATATGTTACAGCATAGTGGATGGGATTTGTAGAAATCCAATGTCCACTATGCATCTTCATGCACTTGCGGCTCACCCGCGAACACGGACATGCGGCGTGTCTTTCAGACCCACAGCATGTCAATGTCTCTTGCGGGTCCACTAGTGGACTTTTGCCATAGACTAACATCAATGAGAAAAGTCTGCATGTGAAAAAAAAAATTGCGGCTGCTCATTTGCATAATGAGGACGGAAGTGCGACTGTTCTGCAGCGATGGGGCTCCTGATCGTGGGCATATACCCAAAGAGCTTTTGTGGCATGCTCCATGGGACTCCTTACGGAAAAGCACCTCTTCTGGGGGATCAAATCTGCAGAGCCCCCTTTTGATGCCTGCTTTACTGCAGTATGTGTTACGGACATGTTTGTGCTCGCTCTTGGGGAGAGAAGTCAGGGAAAATCCCTAATCTTTATTTCCTTATTTAGAGCACTTGGTTCTATGTATAGAGTCCATAAAGAAATCCAAAGTACACTCAGACTTTTCTGTACACAGTGGGGGAGATTTATTATATGGTCTTAAATTTAGGCCTATAAAACTCCACCAGAGGCTGGACAGACAGGCGCCGAGTGTATCACAGAGGTGCAGGTTGTGTCATCAATTCGGGGCATGTTTCTAGATATGTTACACTCTGCTTTTACTTACGCCGCCTCCTGTTTAGTTTACTTTAGACCAAAATTTGGTCATATTTTAAGACAAATCCAAAGCTACTTTCACACCAAGGGCTCTGATTCTGATAGCACTCGGGCCAGTGTTCTACCATGGGGTGTGCAGATCTGCGCCATTTCTCTCTCATGCCCATTCGGCAGGTGGCGAGTGCATCCGATGATCGGATCACGTGCACCCCAGGCTCCGAGAACAAGGGCAGCAATGCCAGAAACGCGGCTGAGCGTTCCTCATCCACCATCATAGACTTTTTAACCTTGTATAATATGAAATAAAGCATAAATGAGGCCTTACGTTTACAAAGTTTTTTTTTTATTTTAGGGTAGTTTTATTTCCCCCTATTAACGTTCTGCTTGCTCTACTAGACTAGAATTTCCCCAGAATTACCCGAAAAACAGGCCCCGTGCCTCAGCTTTCTGTGCGCCTATTGTATGTATAGTTCTGGGAATTTCCCTTCCATTGAAAACTTTATCCGTTCTGTTTTCATGTACAAGTAAGGATAATATAGGCGCAGCATTGGGTGTTGCCTCCCTGTGTCACATCACATTCCCAGGCTTTTAGCATGAATCACAGAAGGAGTCCGGCTCGTAATCAGACACTCAGAGAAGAAATAGGTATTTTACTGCGGCCACGTGAGCGGACGCCATATCGGAATTTCTCTTCTATGAGCTTCAGCTGGATTTGCAGTGTAACATTTGTTATGTGTCACAGTCATACGACATAGTGACACCGGGATGGAGTGGAAAGATTGATAGGGTGGAAGCACCCTACATTTCCACCCTACAGGCCATTTCATAAAAAAAAAAACACGGGATAAAAACACAAGTAACCATAATTAGCTAATTGGTGCACTGCACTAATCTGCAGCATCATAAATGCACCAAATACTAATTTTTGGGAACTTCACGCTTACTATTATTTTTTTCTACTGCAATAATATTATCCCCAAACTAAATGAGATTTCTAAAATCGAATTCACACGGTGCATTTTCTTCCTTGCATTTTTTTTGAGCTGCTCTGTATTATTATTATTATATTTTTAAAATCTGCAGCATTGTCAATTATTTCAGTGCTTTTGCAGAGTTATTTTTCTACCCATTTAATTGACTGCATCAAAAACGCGCATAATGTACACAGTGCTTTTTATGCCAACACTGCATTTTTCACGTGAAAAAAAAAAAAAGCAGCAAAAACTCTCAGAGTGAACGTAGCATTTGCCTAAGTTCCCACAATGAATATGTAGCACCCCGAGGGTTCGGTTGCTACAGAGGTATTGCATCTCACCCAGATGTGCGATATCTCACTTCCAGGTAAGGATGGAGTGTGGCTCAGGACCCTAACACCCACATGCACTACACCACATTTCCGGGGGACAGCTCGACGGTGCTCCCATTAGTTATGCAGGCACGAGTGAGCATGTCCCTGGCTGGAGTGGGGGGAGGGAACACCTAGAGAAGGGAACCCGGTAGTGTGTGCGTGGGGGAAGTAGATCCTGGGTGCACTCTGTACAGGAGTATAAAGGGAGGCGCCATCTTGGAAAGGGAGTGAGTTGAGAGAGGAGAAGACAGGGAGCAGAGCTGCTTTATGGGCTCTGCTCCACAGGCAGGCCCTGTCAGGAGGCCTGAGCCTGGAGGAGGGAAGAAGGAGGAAGAGGAGCAGACTGGGCTCCAGGAAGGACAGAGGGGACCCCAGGGGTGTGGACTGGCTGGTAGCCACCACACGCCCGCCGCTACCTGAGTAGGGGGGTCAGGTTAAGAAGATGGGTACCGGATCCCAAATTAGTGGAGGAGAGAAACTACCCTCAACTAAGAACCGGAGGCTGCGACATTACATGTGGAGCAGCCCCTCACCACACCCGCTAGAAAGGCACCACATAGGACCTGGGAAACGCAGGCCAACGTTTGCCCACCAAGAAGGTCCGAGGCAGCTGGACATAAGCGTGGTCACTAGTGGGGTTGAAGACCAGAGACAGGGGACATAAAGGGGGTCCTGCAAAACACTCCAGAAAGACCTGGGAGTTAACCGAGCCCCTCACCTGGTGAGCACAGCGCGACACAGGCGGCCACCTCTGCAGCGGTGGCCTGGAGCAGTAACCGAGTAACCGTGAGTAAAGACCCTGAACTGCACCACCAAGACTCCGAGTTGTCTTTGTTGCGCTCGTGTACCACCATCACCCCCATCATTTATCCCTGCTGCCCTGAGGCCATACCCCTCCCGTTGGGGGTTATACCACCACGCTGCACATCCTTATACCCCTGGCCTCAGTGGACTGTTCTGCAGCGGCGGCTTCAAAGCCGCACTCAACGGGTGGCGTAGTCGATCAAGTTAACATCTACTGCCATAGACTGCCACTTAGTTTGACACCCTGGGCACGGACCGGGTCACCGCCACAAGGACTACTACCCCTATCCAGCTCCGGCTCCGGGTATCCCCTGAATATGGCCCAGGGGGCGCGTCAAATACTTAGTGCACTTTTTTTTTCCAACTGTGTATTTTTGTTCTAAAAAAAAAAAAAACGCAACGTCTTCGGTTATGTTCCCACAATGAGTTTTTTTGCTGCATATTTTAGAAAAAATTCAAGTGACCTACTATACTTAATGGATGCAGAACATCTGCAACATCAAAAGCTCATTGTGGGAATGTAGCTTTAGTTCCAGCAAAGTATATTGGTTTTATCAAAGCCAAGTAACAGAAAATATCCAAAACAATGTGGGTTTTATTGACATAGCAAAAAAAAAGAAAAAAAAATTGCAGCTAAAAAATAAAAAAAGTGCTAAAACATGTTAAAAAAAAAGAAGAAAATACTGAAAAACACAAGTGACCTAATTTAGCTAATTGATGCAGAAATGCTGCAGCATCAACAACGCACCAAGTACTCATTGTGGGAATGCAATGATTAATAATGGCCAAGTTATTTTGCAGGTAAATAACCGTTCTTCTCTTAAAATCATGTAGTTATTAATAATAAACTTGAAAGCCACGCCGAACAACATGCAAGTGTGATCTGGCATTATGTAAGGCCTCATTCAGACTTCATTTTTTTGATGTTTGAGAAAAACGGATCGAGTTTCATCAGTGATATTCATCAGTTTCATCAACTTTTAACATGGATGAGAAAAAAAAAAAAAAAAAAAGTTTCTCCACCTTCTCCTATCCATCAGTGAAAACCAGAGCACACAGCTGGCATCCAAATTGCTTGTTCACGGACCCATAGACCTGCATTGCCGATATTCGTCAGACACTCCGATCAATATCAGACATGTCTCTGTGATTTTGCCCCCACTGCTCGGTCTGTGAAAAATCAAACATGTGAATGACCCCCATGCTCTCTTCTAGGTACAGGACCGATCCGTGAAAAACACAGATATCACTAGGACGCAAAAAACGGTGAATGAGCCCCAAGATCTGTGACAAAGCACACGCCGCTTGTCAGACTCTCCTAGTTCTTTAAAAGGCGTGCTCCTCTTAGTAAATCAGTAGCATCTGACTCCACCCTCATCAAGACCAACATGAAAAATCACCGGACTGGTTTTGCGAAAAATCACTAAGAGCACAAGGGTACTGTCTGTTTTTAACACTAATGCAGAGGTGACTTTGCTCCTAACCAGGTAACCCCGATTACAACTATGGTTGCACACCCTAAGCAGTAGGGTATAGGGAACCTCAGCAGATGACTGTGCTGTTACTGAAAATAAATCACTATACAAAGACCAACGCTGATATTACCGCCATATGGTGACATATAGTGGTAGATATTAGTCCTGTAGAACATACAAGAGGTCACAGTACAGTTACAGATATTGACTTACAGCTGATGTTCTTTCTGATGGAATCGTTCACTTTTTCCTTCTTTTCCATCTGGCCCAGACCGTCATGATGACTTCTTCCAGCCACATCTGCAGAGTTTACAAAAAGACACATTTGACTTCTCACACTTCCAGCATCTATTTTCAACAAGCACAAAATCCTCACCCTACTGTCTCCCCAATGCTGAACCGCTGCTTCAGTATGTGACCCTATTACTCCACCTGCTGTGTGGCACAAAAACAGTGTTACTCTTAGTGCCCCACATAATAATGCCTACCACTGTGCCCTTTTACAAAGTAATAATGCCTCATTTGTTCCCTGTAGATGGTAGAATTGCCCCCTAGAAGATATGAATATCCTGTGCAAGTGCCCTAGAAAACAGTGCCTACATTTTGCCCCTTAGAAAGTAATAATGCCCCATGTGCCCCTTTGACAGTCACAATACTCTGAGTGACCCTACAGTATAACAATAATGATTCTTCAGTGCCCAATTAACATTTAATAATGTCCCCTTTACACAGTATGAGTCTACAGCTCCCCTATAAACAATATAATGGACCCACAGCTACCCTATATATAGAATGATGAGCCCACAGCTCCCCTTAACACAGTATGATGTACTCATAGCTCCCCTATACATCGAATAATGGGCTCACAGCTCCCCTATACACAGTATAATGCCTCTACAGCTCCCCTATACACAATATGATGTCCCCACAGCTCATATATTCACAGTTTGATGTCCCCACAGGTCTCTAATATACAGTATGAAGAGTCCACAGCTCCACTGTGCAAAGCATGAGACCCCCACAGCCCCCGTATACACGTGTATTGTCCCTCAAACTTTGATGGCCTCCGTAGTAGCCCCTATGCTGTATATGGGCCTCCTTAGTAGTCCCCACACTGTATAAGGTCCCCCTTTGTAGACTCCACTCTGTATGAGGGCCCCCACTGTATGATGCGTACGCTGATACAGTTAAGGGTGGCGGTCGCTCCATGTGGACCGCTGTGAGTCAGGTGCCCAGGGCAGCCACATTACTGCCCTAATTTATAGGAGAATCTTTGTAATTTATTTATTAAATAATAAAAATCACTGATAAAACACTGATGGTAAAACCTGACACACTGACCAAATACTGAGGAAACGAAAAACTTTTTATTTCATAGCAGAAAAACCATCACAGATGTCTGACATCAGCAGTCAGGGAGAAGGAAACCTGCTCCTTAATGTGGTCCCCCACTGGAATCACGACTGGTCTCAGGATCAGTCACAATGCTTGGCAGATCATTAGCACCAGATTTTATAAGTCCTTGTATGACAAGCGCCATTTATAACCCAGTCATACAATACACTTGAAAGAAGATGAGGCCCTAAAGATGCTCATAATGGCTGCAGAAAACGTATTCTCAATTGGCGCCTACGACTACAGAAGCCACGATGTTAGGCTGAGGCCACGTTCAGTATTTGGTCAGTATTTTACCTCAGTATTTGTAAGCCAAAACCAGGAGTGGAACAATCAGAGGAAAAGTATAATAGAAACACGTCACCACTTCTACATTTATCACCCGCTCCTGGTTTTGTCTTACAAATACGGAGGTAAAATACTGACCAAATACTGAACATGTGAACATGGCCAAAGGCTATGTGCCCACGTTGCGGACCTGAAGCATATTTTTTACGCTTCTCCCTGGCGGGAAAATCGCATGCGGATATTACATGCGGTTTTCCCGCCAGGTAGAAGCGTTTGTGAGGCGTCTTTGCATGCATTTCCGCATGCGGGTTATCAAGCACTTCTCCAAGCATCACTTGGAAAAGTGCTTGACAACTTGTTCAGAATGGTAAAAAATAAAAAAATAAACTTTATACTCACCTTCTGATGCATTCTCTGCCCCGTCCGGAGGCTTGAGCGGCTCACGCTGTTGTGTGCAGGACCTGCGGTGACGTCATTGAGTCATGTGGTGGGTCACATGACTCAATGACGTGGCAGGTCCTTCAGACAACAGCGCGACGGAGGGAAAACATCAGAAGATAAGTATAAACTTTATTTTTTCTTTTTTTTTACAGTTTCTTTGGTACCCAGGTCTGGATGAGAGTCTCCTCTCATCCAGACTTGGGTACCATCCGCACATTGATTCCGCTGCGCTTCCGCAAAATTAATGAACATGCTGCGGATTTTTGACCGCAGCATATACGCTGCGGAAAAATCCGCAGCATGGGCATTGACATTGCGGAATGCCATTGGGGACCATGGGGTGCGGATATACATGCGTTTTTCAAGCGTTTACGCTGCGGAAATTCCGCAGCATATACGCTTGAAAAACGCTACGTGGGCACACAGCCTAAGGCTATGTGCCCACGATGCAGAAATGAAGCAGAAAATTTCCGCTTCATTTCTGCATGTCCTTGCCCGGAAAAACGCGTGCGGAATTTGACACGCGTTTTTCGAAGCGTTTTGCACATGCGGAATTGCCATGCGTTTTCTAATACATTGTAGAAGGCAATTCCGCATGCGTAAACGCACAAGTAATGGACATGCTGCCGAATTTTCCGCACATCAAAAACGCTGCTGAAAATTGCGGATTTACATTGGGGACCATGGGGGATGGATTACCAAGCGTTTCCCAAGCGTTTACGCTGCAAAAATTCCGCAGCAAAAATGCTTGAAAAACGCATCGTGGGCACGGACCCTAAGAGTGAAAATGACATTAATTGCTAATAACATTAGCAATAGCAAAACTCCTCATTGTAATCTTTGCAGAAGGTTTTAATTTTAAATTAATGGGACTCAATCCAGAAATTGCAACACATAAAGCATAATATAATAAAGTGCTTACTAACGCACAATTGACTTCCATGTAACAACAGGACTGTGGTTGTCAGGGTGCAAAGTCTGACCGCTGCCTAATAATGGCTATAATAATGGCTGGAATTCCCCATTTCTAAGGGCTTTACAAAAGGAGTGTCCCTCAGCCGGACTTCTCACCATCCCTGGTGCTCTAGTGTCCTCACATAGCAGCTCAGAACAATATGGCGGCTCCCTCCTGAGAAGTTCAGCAAGACCCCTCAAATAGCGGAGGTACCAGAAATGCAGCAGCTCTTTGTGCTCACGGCTGCCGACTTGTCACAGGACCTCGTATACACTGCCCAATAACCATGAATGTGATTGGCCAAGGACTACAAGCTCCAGCAGTAAATGTATAAACCCAATTTACACTTTGGATTCTTTTACAGATATATGGCACATAAATAGGGACATGACTTGGGTTAAAAAAAACACGCAAATGTTAATTAAACTTAGGCCTCATGCACCCGGTCGGACTATGGATCCATGTTGTGTAGATATGCAAGGGAATATTCACAACGCATTCCAATAACAACTGTTAGGCCTCATTCACACCACCTGTAGAGTCTCGGCCTGACAGGCCTCTTTCACACATCCGGATATTTCCGGTACTGAAAAAAACAGTACCAGAGATATCCAAGTCCGTGTGCACTCACTGAGCTCAGCACAGCTACGGGGCCGCTTGCTGCAGGAGTCATTCTCCCCGGCTCCTCTGGGTGAGTGGTCAGGTGGATTAAAGAGGGGGACACTTAACACTAGGACTACTGGACTCGTGACCCCGCCTAGAACTACTGAAAGGAGTCATTTTGACTCCTTGCTTGTTTTCGTTTATTTTTAGAGTTTCATTTGTGGTTATGTATTAATAATTATATTTTTTGTAATGTATTATTATTGTGAGATCCAACAGTAATGCTTTTGATTGTATTTTTTTCTGCTTTTCTTATTTTTCTACAGAAAATAACAATAATTATAATAGACGTTTTTCAAACATTTTTTTTTATTCAAGTGCACACATATAAACAACAACTGAAGAACAAAAAGCAGAGAAAATGTAGGTGGAGGAGCATAAAAATGAAAATATGGCGCAGAATTCACCTTCTAAACATTTGGTGTTTCGCATTTTAGGCATTGCCTTTGATTTATGGCAGTACATTGCCCACACAAAGACTTACCACAAGTCTTACAATTTCCGACAGATCTATTTTTCTTACACTTTTCTTTGATCTGGCAAAATTTTGTTTGAACCATCACTTCTGAGCATGTAGAAACTTGGGACGTGGAACCCTTTTCCCTATCTGTGACATAAGGACCACTCAACTCTCTCACAAGCGTTTGCAAAAATGCCTTGCGTGACATTTTTTGGTGGGTAATCTCCTTGAATATTATCCATGCATTTATACCCGCAAAGTCTAAGGCATTTTCAAATGCATGAACAGGCCATCTCCTTGTGCATGTTCGTGTGGTATATTTTCGTGCCATCTGATCCACTACATCTACTCCATATTTTGTTTCATTGTAAAACTTTACCGTTTCTGGAGTTTTTTTAGCGGAATCAGACGCAACAACAACATCTGGATGGACGGAACTCAAAATGACAACATTTTTGTTGGGCTTTCCTTGATATACTGTAAGTGTAAAATTGTCTTCATTTCTAAACACTTTAGTGTTGTACAATTCCTCTTTCATGGATTTTATTTCTTTAGGCACTTCTCGCCTTAACTTGTTCAGTGTTCCCACGATGGTTGTTCCTTTGCTTTTTAGCTGTTTAGCTAATTTTACTGAAGTAAAATAATTATCGGTTGTAACATTGCGACCTTTTTTCAAAAACGGGTCCAATAACTTCATTACCACATGGTCAGCTAAACGGTCCTCAGCACGGCGTGTGTCATCTTTGCCTAGATAAGGGAAGCCATTTGCCAGATATTTGCTCCTCTTATCAACAGCTAGCCAATATTTGTGGCCATATTTATCTGGTTTGGAAGGCATGTACTGCGTGAATGGACACCTAGTTTTGCTTGGGAAAAGTTGCTCATCCACCGTTATGTATGGGCCAGGTTTGTAACACGCAATACAATTTTCAATAAACCTGTTCCACACAGTAGAAAATAGAGCAAACTTGTCCGTTTGCAGTCTCTCCGATCGAGTAGATTTCTCATCAAATCTGAGAAACCTCATAATTTCAACAAAGCGGTCCCTAGACATTGTCGCTTTGCAAAACGGTATTCCCCAGTCATTACACCAAATACTGCTAATCGAGTGACGGTTCGTGCCAGATATTCCACGAGCATAGAATATCGCAATGAATGCATCTAGCTCCTCATCAGATAGAGTTTGTTCAGCATTACACAGTAATACAAGCAGGTAAAACACAAGGAAAATGTGAAAAGTTGACATGTAAATTGAACTACATCTATATGAACATCAGGGTAAATAAGACAGAGTGAAAAAATTATGCACAAAACTTTATAGCAACATTTAGTGACAAAAGGACCTCAAAATATAGTAGGGAGTCAAAATGACTCCCTTCAGTAGTTCTTGGTAAATTTTGAAAAAAACGCGCAAATTTTTCACCAAAATTATTTATTCTCACAAAATCTTTTTTCACATCATATTTGAGGAAAAGTCACCGAGTTTCAAGCCAGAATTCTGAAAAATGTAGTCACAGAAGAGAAATAAAAAACGAAAGGAGTCAAAATGACTCCATCAGTAGTTCTAGTGTTAAACAGGATATTTTTAATTGTATTCTTATTTTTACAGTTGGAGACAGCTGGAGCAGACCCTACCACTCTCATCATGGTCCCTACTGGTGCTGATCGCAGCTCCGACAGCTTTTCAGCACCCGATGCTTGGGAATAGTAGCGCTGATTCATATCACACAGATGACACATGGATATCATTCATGTGTGATGTTTTGCGGCCCGTGCAGTGGGTAAAAAACGTTCATGTCAGCATGTTTTGCCCACTCTGTGTGTCAGTGTCTCCAGTATGTGTGGAAACTGTCACCACACGTACCAGACCTACTGATGTCTGAAAGAGCCCACGATGAGTTTTTGGCCCTGCGTATTTTCGCGGCATCAAAAACACAGCGTCTTACAGTCCCAGCAAAGTGGATGGGATCTATAGAAAACTCCTGCCCATCGGACTTCTTTTTTACTCAGTGTGAACGGACCTACGGTACGTGTTTCACATCCACAACATGTCAATTTCTCTTGTGGGTACGATGAGTTTTATGTGCAGATTTTTCTCATAGACTTTCATTGATGCGGAAAATTCGCAGGTAAAAAAATGGCTGCTCAAACGCCCCAAAATGCATGTAATCCGTACATGATTGTCAATAAAGTTTTGTCAAAGTCAAATACCAGGAAGTATCAAAAACAAAGCAGCTTTATTTAAAACATGACATACCAAAAAAAAGAAAGACAAAAGCACACTAAAAAAAAAAAAACTCCTGCAAGGAGCTATCTGTGCAAAGCATGAATGGCGCTCGTATGGGAACATCGGACGTCTGAATGAGGCCTTACAATGTTTTGGAATCACTACTAATTTTGGTTCGGAAATAATTAGGGTGAGCAAATAAATGATCAGGTTCCTGGTAGAGCGGCCAGGTGAGGAGCCCTGCCTCTTTTGATTAGCTTCTCCACCTCTTTTGATTCGCCGGCCTGGCGCGATATTGTGATGACTTCATGCCAGGCTGGCTAATCGAGAGCAGAGCCGTGGATGTCGGCAGGAAGGAGGTGCTCTGAAGGGCTTTAATCCAGTGCCCATGGAATACAGACTGGGCTGCTGGAGCAGGGTCCTGCAGAACAATCTGCTCATTTCTACAAATAATTTCTAAAATCTATCCAAGTAAGACCCCTTTCACCCGTCCATATAATACAGATACTGGAAAAAACTGTACCGGCGTCAGTGTTTTGGATCAATTCCAAAGCTTCTCCTATACTTTGCAATGTTAAACACATATGGCACACGGACATAGATTATAATAGCTGCACGTGGTATCTGTGAAAAAAATACGGACATGTGAAGTGAAGGGGACCTAAAGTTGCGTTTCCATGAGTTTTTGATGCAACGTCTTACAATTCTAAAGTGGATTGGATTAATAGTGATCTCATGCCTACTGCGCTTTTTTTTTATTTTTTTTTTAACTCCGCATAAACTGACCTGCGGTGCGAGTCTCAAATCCACCCCCTTTCAATTTCTCTTGCGGGTTCGGTGAGTTTTATGTGCACATTTTCCCCATAGAATTGCATTGGATGCGGAAAATCCAAATACCAGTATGTATCAAAAACAAAGCACCTGAATATAATACAGGACATAGAAGAAAAGAGACAAAAATTGCAGCATCAAAAACACGATAAAAACATAAAAAAAACCCTCTCAAGTAACCTAATTTACTTAATAGGTACAGAAATCTGCAACATCAAAAGCTCATCATAGGAACGTAGACTAAAGTGGTAAATTCTCTACTCTGCCCCTCCATAGTAAAGACAAGTGACCAGTGATGATCGAGCAGTGCAGAGCACGCGTACCCATCACTACAAGTAACACATAATATACTCACCATGGCAGTGACTAAGTCAGCCTTGATGAATCGCTCCACTGCAGCCATCATCCAAGGTGCAATATTAGAAGAAACTCCTCCAATCTCTTTAAATGGGAGAATTTTAAAGCCCTTCATGATGGCTCCTATAAAAGCAACTTTCTGTTCCTGTTCCCTATTTTTAAGATGCTGCTATAATAAGAGGATTGTGGAGAGGCTCCATGTGGCTGTAGACTCCATAGGAAGAGATTATCCAAAATATTCAGGTTGCTGTTTTTTCAAAAACTATTCAGCAGAAATGAGCAACAGCTGAGCCAAGAAGATCAGCTGCGTGTATATATATATATATATGAGAAAAAGAGCAGCACAAGCAAACAACTAGTAAATGGGTGGGTGCCCGTCCTCCTGGTAAATACCAAACCTTCTTACATATGAAAAAAAAAACAAACAAAAAAAAACCTGAAGGTCTGAACTGAAACGTAAGTTGATGTGCATGCAAAATGTAAATGCATGTTCACACAAGACCATTAAACAGAGAGAAACCAAAGACAAAAAAAATACCCAAATAACTGAAAGTAAATGTATAAATCGCACAGTGCAAAAATAATAATAAATAATAAATATTATTATTTTTGCACTGTGCGATTTATACATTTACTTTCAGTTATTTGGGTATTTTTCTTGTCTTTGGTTTCTCCATATGAAAAAAATTGTAGAAACAGCACTCCAATAATAGATGATTTATTAGCTCAGCAAGAGCTGTGGCAACGTTTCGGCTGAATACAGCCTTTTTCAAGCAAAGTGCAGAGTATACAGGTGAGGTATATATCAGGTCATCCATTTAAAGGACAATTACATTATAAAGTGCAAAGTGCATAAAAACATACAGTATATATGCACTTTATAATGTAATTGTCCTTTAAATGGATGACCTGATATATACCTCACCTGTATACTCTGCACTTTGCTTGAAAAAGGCTGTATTCAGCCGAAACGTTGCCACAGCTCTTGCTGAGCTAATAAATCATCTATTATTGGAGTGCTGTTTCTACTATTTTTTTCATATGTAAGAAGGTTTGGTATTTACCTGGAGGACGGGCACCCACCCATTTACAAGTTGTTTGCTTGAGCTGCTCTTTTTCTCTTTTTTTTTTTTTAATATATATATATATATAAAAATATACAGATACAACCCCTGGCAAAGTTATGGAATCACCGAGCTCGAAGGATGTTCATTCAGTTGTTTAATGTTGTTGAAAAAAAGCAGATCACAGACATGGCACAAAAGTAAAGTAATTTCAAATGGAAACTTTAAGGCTTTAAGAAACACTAAAAGAAATCAAGGTTAAAAATGTGGCATTCAGTAAGGGTAATTTTTTTCAGACCAAGCAGAGGGAAAAAATTATGGAATCACTCAATTCTGAGGAAAATATTATGGAATCACCCTGTAAATTTTCATTTCCAAAACTAACACCTGCAAATTAGATCTGCTTGTTAGTCTGCATCTAAAAAGGAGTGATCACACCTTGGAGAGCTGTTGCACCAAGTGGACTGACATGAATCATGGCTGCAGCAGGAGAGATGTCAATTGAAACAAAGGAGAGGATTATCAGACTCTTAAAAGAAGGTAAATCAGCACACAATGTTGCAAAAGTTGTTGGTTGTTCACAGTCAGCTGTGTCTAAAATCTGGACCAAATACAAACAACATGGGAACATTGTTAAAGGCAAACATACTGGTAGACCAAGGAAGACATCAAAGCGTCAAGACTGGAAACTTAAAGCAATATGTCTCAAACAGGAAATGCACAACAAAACAAATGAGGAACGAATGGGAGGAAACTGGAGTCAATGTCTGTGACCGAACTGTAAGAAACCGCCTAAAGGAAATGGGATTTACAAACAGAAAAGCTAAACATAAGCCATCATTAACACCTAAACAGAAAAAAACAAGGTTACAATGGGCTAAGGAAAAGCAATCGTGGACTGTGGATGACTGGATGAAAGTCATATTCAGTGATGAATCGCAAATCTGCATTGGGCAAGGTGATGATGCTGGAACTTTTGTTTGGTGCCGTTCCAATGAGATTTATAAAGATGACTGCATGAAGAGAACATGCAAATTTCCACAGTCATTGATGATATGCGGCTGCATGTCAGGTAAAGGCACTGGGGAGATGGCTGTCATTACATCTACAATAAATGCCCAAGCTTACATTGATATTTTGGACAGTTTTCTTATCCCATCAATTGAAAGGATGTTTGGGGATGATGACATCATTTTTCAATATGATAATGCATCCTGCCATAGAGCAAAAACTGTGAAAACATTCCTTGAAAGAAGACACGTAAGGTCAATGTCATGGCCTGCAAATAGTCCGGATCTCAATCCAATTGAAAATCTTTGGTGGAAGTTGAAGAAAATGGTCCATGACAAGGTTCCAACCTGCAAAGCTGATCTGGCAACAGCAATCAGAGAAAGTTGGAGCCAGATTGATGAAGAGTACTGTTTGTCACTCATTAAGTCCATGCCTCAGAGACTGCAAGCTGTTATTAAAACCAGAGGTGGTGCAACGAAATATTAGTGATGTATTGGAGTGTTCGGGTTTTGTTTTTCAAGATTACATAATTTTTTCCTCAGAATTGAGTGATTCCACAATTTTTTTCCCTCTGCTTGGTCTGAAAAAAAATTACCCTTACTGAGTACCACATTTTTAATCTTGATTTCTTTTAGTGTTTCTTAAAGCCCTAAAGTTGCCATTTGAAATGACTTTAGTTTTGTGTCATGTCTGTGATCTGCTTTTTTTCAACAACATTAAACAACTGAATGAACATTCTCCGAGCCCGGTGATTCCATAATTTTTGCCAGGGGTTGTATATACACACATAGCGGCTGCAAGCTGTGATGACACTCCATATCATGTTTTTTCCATGTTCGTTTTTTAAAGTAAAATCCAGGGATGAATCAGATTTAAGTGACACTTATTAAATAAAAAAAAAAGTAATGGGTAGGTTGACTCTTTTTTTCAGGATTTTTTTTTTTGAGTGGGTCCGCTCTGAAAAAGTGCTCAGAAAACGCTTAAGAAACCTTCCTATTCATTTCTATAAAAAATAACTTGCTATTCACATGTTCAGGCTTTTGAGCTTCTTTTAACCGCTTCAGGCGCTTTTCGCTAGGAAGACACGTCGTTCTTTACAAGAGGAGTCAATGGGAAGGCTAAAAAAACACAAACACCCATGTTTTTTTTTTTTAGGGGGGGGGGGTGGGGTTGTGTTTTTGTCCTAAAAAGCATTAGCTTTTTCTTCATTGTTTAATGGATGGCAAAAAAAACACTCGACAATAGCCCCAAAAAAATAGCCATGAAAATCACAGACAGAACGAGATTCACGCAGGTCTGAATAAGTACTAATGGAAGGAGAAGTGAAGAATTATTTTTCTTCATACAGGAAAACTGGATGCAACAAGGTCTGTAAAAGTGGATCCAGCAGTTTCATTAGTAAAACCGGCTGAACCCTAAATAGCCACATGATTTTGGACCTAAAAGTATTGCATGCCTACAAAATCATGAGTATTTTTTCTCAGGAGTGGGAGCCAAAACCAGGAGTGGGTGATAAATGCAGAATTGGTGACTTGTTTCTATTATACCTTTTCTTTGATTGTTCCACACATCGTTTTGGCTCCCACTCCTGAGAAAAAATACTGACCAAATACTGATAGTGGGGCCGTGGCCCAAGTTATTTTGCAGGTAAATTAATAGTTCTACTCTTAAAATGGTGTAGCTACTAACAATAAACGGGAAAGCCGTGCCAAACAGCGCATGAGTGGGATTTCTCGCTGGCGCTATGTAAGGCCTCATTCAGACGGCAGTTTGTTTTTTTTTTCATTTATGAGAAAATAGGATCATGTTTGCTCAGTGATTTTCATCAGTTAGGTCGGCGGTCCATCAGTTTTTATTTCACAGATGAGGGAAAAAAAAAAAGGTTTCTTTATCTTTTCCCATCAGTCAGTGAAAAATGGACAGCGCACCGATGGCATCCAAATGCTGTCAGATTTTTCACGCATTTTTTCCATGATTTCAATGAAAGGAAAAACACACATTCCATGAATTGCTTCGATTTTTAGAGACCATTATTGTACCTGCTTACCCTAGAAAAATTATGGGGCCGACTCATCAAAGTGCTCATGCCAGAAGTCGCAAACACTTTGAAACGTCACAATTTTTCACCCCAGCTGTTAAAATTGGGCAAAGTATGGGCGGGAATATGTGGTGTGGCGCTCAGCTGCTGAATTCATCAAAAGTAACACCATTACTTAAACCAAAAATATGACTGGAAAGATCCACGTCACTGATAACATGCCGAATTCATTAAGTAGCGGGCACCTCTTCATGGACTCGGCACGTTTTTCTCCACCACGCACCTTCATTGAGACTCGTGTGTACAACGCCAATCTTAATGAATGGGATCATATATGGCTGAAAGTCACATAAACTTGCAGTAAAACCATGGCCCCTGTTTTGTACGCCAGTCTTGATGAACTGTATGCTGGAGTGAGATGGGCCAAATTAATTAAGAACGCACCTCTTAATAAATTTGGCTCATTTTTCAAATGCTGTACCCCATCGCCAGAAATCTGCTCCACTCAAGGTGTGACGTATATTTATATTGTAATTTGCTACACTTTTGTGCCATAAATGATGACTTGTTTGACACACTTACCCACATGCCCCAGTGCTTATGCCACTTTTCAAGAAGTTGACAAAGCAGTCCAGGATCGGCAACTACGTGTTCTGCAATCATTTCAGTTTCACACCATAATTCTGGCCTAAACTGATGAACAGGCCCCTCATGTGTTTTTGACGCATTTTTCATCATGCACACAGCCGTAACATGCGCCAGTGTTAGAGGTGTGGTTTAACCGAAAAGGGTGTGGCTAAGTAGAAAGGGTCGTGGCCTAACATGCAACGCCGTGAGCCAAAACAGTCTCAAAATACACAGAAATTATCAAACAGCACGAGCCACTATGATAAATTTGAGGTAGAAAAAAATTGGAACAATAATAAGCACAATAGGGTTTTATCCAAGTGACAATGGGGAAACCAAAGGCGATGGTACTCACCTGGTGTGGATGTGTGACCACAACTACTAAAAGGCTCAAGGCTGCTGAAGACCCATGGCTATGATAACTGAAAAGGAATGGTAGGGTTAATTCTGCGCTGCCAACAGCCAAAGATGGAAGAAAAGATCAATATATAGGAACGCAGTTTATTTGTCAACGCGTTTCGAAGTTTCAAACTTCATCAGGGACCAACCATGAAGAAGTTTGGAATTTCGAAATGTGTTGACAAAGAAACAGAGTTCCTGGATACCGTGCTTCTCTTCCATCTTTGACTATTGGCAGCGCAGATTAACCCTACCATTCCTTTTCAGTTACTATGATAAATCTGGTGCGTTTTAAGATGGTCTAATCTAAGTTAGCACTAAGGATCTTACAGTATTGATAAATCTGCCCCAATATGTGTGAAGCTACCCTTAAGATTCATTACAGGAGACATTCTTGACCAAAAAACCACATGCAGTTTTATCATGAATCGGTGTGACTTCATATTGCATTTTGAGTTTTTTTTTCTAAATACACACTAGATAGATAAAATGTGATTCACTAAATCCTATATTTAAAAAAAAACAAAAAAACCCCTTAAAATCTGCAAAACCATGGCAAATCACTGCTCGTGTATGTGCACATATTGCATTTTTGTTGTGTTTAATTCCATGCAGTTTTGTCACAAAAACTGAAGGATTTTGTAGCACCAAGAAAGTGAATGAGATTCCTGAAGTCTAATGACAGATTGCTCATTTTGTCCTTGCAGATTTGCAGCAAATTTAAATCCCCAATGTGTCAATTCTTACAGCAGATTTCACCCATTCAAATGAGCGGAGAAAAATCTGCAGAAAAAAAAAAGGCATGTAAAAAACACGAGTATTTTACACAAATGTTTTTCCTGCCAACACATCAGGATTTGCAGTAGAATTTGTGTTTATACACTATGGCCAAATTCAGACGTCTGAGAAACCTATCTCTGTACGGACCCCTATTGTATAGACTGGCCGTGGAGGACCTCAATCCTGAACTTTGATAACAGGCGCCATTAGAAGCAAGTACATTCAGACCAAAGTCTATGAAAGCCTGTGTAAAAATGGGGTAAACAGAGATGTGAGTAAAAACTGTAAGTTATAGAATGATTTGAAGGTAGTCAAGGACCTTCTTGCTTCGGCCGGTTTTACATGTCCTTGTGTTGAACTGCAATCTCCGGACCACCCTCAGACGGTCAGGACATTGAAGTCTGTACACGGAATTGTGGACATCTAAAACCGGCCTTCGTTATTAGTGGTCCCTCCACAAATGTTATCTGGCCTCATGTGCCTAAAATACTTATAACCAGATACACAAATACATTTGTGTATAAGGAGTGTATAGGTGCAAATTCCGGCCAGACCACAGGTCTGATTCATGACGGTTAGTTTGAGTCATCAGACCCGAATTTTACAATTCTGTGAAATTGTCCGGACATCTAAAATTTAAACCAAAATAAGAATCCAGATTTCAGTTCAAATGTGGGCACAGATTTTCCTTGCTGCATTGGAATGGGTGCAATCGACAGCATACCTGGAATTTGCTATAAAAATTGTATTTGTAAATGTGTTTAAAAATGTTGCAACAAATACAGGATGTGTGACCCTGGCCTTACGATTTCCTCTATCTGCTCTAGTGCAAAGAGTATTACATTTGCTTTAGATAAAAGGTATAAAACCCTTTAAAGGACTCGTGCTTTCGTCCATATATTTAGTGCCATTGATGAGATTTTCCTATTTGTTCCGGAGAGTCTGATCTAAAATGATGGAATCTAATCCCAACCTTATCTGCATGAAACCGAAAGGCTGGAAGATGCCTAACGCAATATTTTAAGGAATTTTCTGTTAAACGTTCAATTGTTAAATGGCTTCTGACACAATTAAAGTGTACTTTAGCAGGAAGGACAGTTTTTGTAGTTTGCAATGCTATATAAGTACATTAGCTTGCGTACCTGCAAACAAAGGTGCATTTAAAAGCCAAGCATGCAGAATATGGACTCTTCTGAGAGTTGCAAGAGATTGCAGAAGAAAAAAAAAAAAAGTTTCACATTTCGTTAAAATTGTGCTGAGTAAATAGACGTCTCCACCTATTAGCACGCATTGCTGAGGACTATGCATTATCATTAAATCAATGTCATGTTCTCAGGAAGCCTTTGCTTGGAGCAAAATAACATACAAATGATAGTCAAAAATCTCTTTATTCGTACAGAGAAAATGATACACAGGAGAACAACAGGCAAAAGGTTTGTGGTGACTTGTCAGATCTGGCGATATGCTAGTCGCGCTCTGCTAATGCTACCAGGTGAACATCGATCTCTGTTTCTGTGAGAATCCTGTAATACAGAATATGTTACACAATTATACACTGAAATCATGTAATGCATGTGTGAACCATGCCACAAAAACAACAGGAAAGAGGTAGTGGTAATTTGCAGAACTAAAGAAATTGTCCCATGAACAAAGTGCACTTTAATTAATAGATCTTGGAATAATTATAAGTTCTACAATTGGATGTGTTAAAAAATGTTCCTGTGCTGAGATAATCTTATAAATGTGCCCCTGCTGTGTACTGTGTAATGGCTGTGTCTGTCCGTGCAAAGCCGCTCCAGCTCATGGTCTGCACATACCACAGTTCCTGGTCAGGGGAGGAAGCACAAGTCACTTATTATCAGGGCTGTGGAGTCGGTGGTGTTATAAAATGGACCGACTCCAACTCCTAAAATATATAATAAATTGGGTACAGTAGTTCAATGCAGTTTGTGGGGAATATTTTTTCATAAGAATTTGGGAAAGTTATGAAATGTCCTATAAATGTCAGTCCTATTCTTGATCTAAGGGTCTAGACTTTTAGCTGAGAGGAATCTGTGCTACAGTAAATTTATCACTTAAACATGAGCCATGTGTGAGGGAGTCGGTGTAATGGAAATTGAGAAGTTGGAGGTTTGGCTTACCAACTCCAATGCTTATTATAAGACAGTATACAGACAAAACAGCAGGGGCTACTGCTTTCTGAGGTAACACATTTCCCTGCCTTTTTTATCACAGGAATGAGTGTTTCTGCTACATCCCCAGCCGTCTAATCTCCTCATTAATAAAGTCAGGAGCTCCAGAAGCCACTGAGCTTATATGTCATGGACTTGATTTATGATGAGCTCAAAGGACTGGTGATGCAGCAAAAACACTTGCTCCTGTGATAAAACAGGCAGAGAAATGTGTTACCTCAGAAAGCAGCAGCTGTGAGCCCCAGCTGTGTAGTCTATACACGGTCTTATCATAAGCGCCTTATGTTTCCTCCCCCAGCCAGGAGCTGTTGTATGTGCTGACCATGAAATAAAGCAGCTCTGCATAGTTGAACACCGCCATTACACAGTATATAGCAGAGGCACATTTAGAAGGTTATCTCAACAGAGGAACATTTCTTTTTAAACACATCCAATTGTGGAATTTATTATTCCAAGATCTGTTAATTAAAACGTACTCTGTTCAGGTGACAACCCCTTTAAAGAAAAACTTCAGTCATTGCACACATTTACATGATTAATCCCTTCCATATCAGGGACATGAGATAATACAATAACATCTAATCCAAGGGAAATATACAAATTCCTTATGCTCTCATGTCCTATGAAGCATCATTTTCATCCCGCTGACTTTATAGTGGGGAATTATTCGCTTTCCTGCCATCAGAAGTAATGGTATGTTGCCTAGGATGGACGAGACCCCCACCATACTTTAAAATAAAAGGTCCTTAACAGCTTTTAATAGGGTCGTCAGCCACCTGCTGGGTGAAAAAATACACTGGGATGTACCGAAAAAGCTCGCTGCAATTATCTAGCGCTTTAGACCCTTATTCTGATGACTGATGTGGGGTCTCTAATCCTAAATACTAAAAGACAAGTTACAATAAAATATTAAACAAGAGAAACTCTGCGTGCGAGTGTTCGACTACACAAACCTGAATTTTGGATCCTGAAGGCTCACTACGCCAACCTCAAGCTCAGAGGGTTTGAAATCGATAGACAGAACGGTGGAGAGACAAGAGATGGCCGTCTAAAAAGAAAGAAAAAAAGAAAATGTGCAATGGTTGAAAGAGAACATTAAGAAGTATATAAGAAGTCATAAATAATGAATAATAATTCTTGACTCACTCCTAAGAAACAAATTGTTTAGCGATTAAATCCTCACCAGAAACGTAGCTGACTGATATCCTGTCCATGCATGGAGCTAGTCTGGACGGTGACTGCACGTGAGTAAGGCTCACGCCCTATACGCCCTTTACATAACTGCTCACAGCAAGGTATGCTGGAGATGTGACTGCATGCATGTGACATTAGGAACACAGGGACTTGCTATGGATCAGGGGCTTTTAGAGGGTTAAACAGCCAAAAGTGGTTGAGGGGCGGTTGTGTGGGCATAGCTTCATAATTGCTGTGATGTAAATATACATCAATTTGCCGTAACACCGTTTAAATCATGACGTACGGTTAAATCATATGTCGGGAACGGGTTAAAAAATATATTTATTTAATCAGCAAACTCCTTTAATCCTTAGACTGCATTTACATGGGACTACAGCTTCCTAATACTGTAGTAATGGATTCCTATAACAGAGGACGCCGCTCAGATAGGATAGCCTGTGTGCAGAGGCTCAGAATGATCGTGTGCATTCCCGATGGGATGGGAGGATAGCCTGAACAAGAAGAGTACTGTGAGAAAAACGCAGCACCAACCTCAACGCTCTGCTCAAACGTCCAATCAAATTTCTTCTTCACTTTCTTTTCTAGAAAACTGGTGGCTTCGGTCTGTTTGACACCAGCTGTGGTAGCCTTGAAGCCACAATAATAGCCAGCAGGGTCACACTTATACACCTGAGCTCCATTTTCTTCATCTATTCCAATAAGGATCATACCTGAAAGAAAACAGAGAAGAGGTGTAAAAAAAAAACCCCCGACCTTCTATATAAAAGATAAGTGATCGCATCATAGATTTATAGATGCAAAGTCATAGTGATCATTATCGGGCAGCACGGTGGCTCAGTGGGTAGCCACGTACTATGCATAGAGAAGCACAGTGGCTCAGTGGGTAGCCTTGTACTATATATAAAGCAGCTTGATGGCTCAGTGGGTAGCCACGTACTATGCATAGAGAAGCACAGTGGCTCAGTGGGTAGCCTTGTACTATATATAAAGCAGCTTGATGGCTCAGTGGGTAGCCATGTACTATGTAGCTTTGCAGCACTGAAGTCCAGGGTTCAAATCCCACCAAGGACAACATTTACAAGGAGTTTGTATGTTCTCCCAGTGTTTGTGTGGGTTTCCTCCGGGTACTCCAGTTTCCCCTCCATACTCCAAAGACCTACTGATAGGGAATGTAGATTGTGAGCCCCAATGGAGACAGTGATGATGATGTCTGCAGAATTAAATGGTGCTACGAACAGAGTAAAATAAAAATAAATATGGTACATGGGATACTTACAGCAGCCTAGTGGCCTCATTTCTGCATTTTGCGTGTAGACTTGTGAGATATCAGCGATCCGTTTACAAAGCATATCCACTGGGATGTCGTAACCGTACTTGTACTTCCAGTTGGCGGCTTCATAGCGGGCCCTCTGCACCTGAGACCTGCTGTCCGCTGAAGAAGAGAAGTCGTCACATTAATAACATATAAAACACACACAGACGTCTGACATTGCAGCAAAGAACAGAGAAAAGTAGTCACTCTCAGATTAAAGGGGTAATCTCACATTTGGAAGCCATCCCCTATCCATTAGACAGGGGATAACTAACAAATCAAAGGGGGGCAAACAGCTGGGACCCCCACGATCCAGAGAACTCGCATGAATGGAGCGGAGGTTGATCATGCGCACTGCTGCTCCACTCATTCATATGGGAGTGCCAGCGGTCTCATTAAGAATGAATGGGGCAGCACACGTGGGGCTCTTCAGAACCCTGGTTCTTGGGATTGGTAGGGGCCACAGTGATCAGGACGTTATCCTTTATCCCATGGATAGCGGATAACTAACCTGAGAACATTCCTTTCAATAATAACTCTGTCTTGAATTTGAAGGCTATTATTTCACACTGGTGCCTGTTCGTTAAGGCTGTGGCAGGTGGTGCTTTACCCTATACTGCAAAGGCTTCACCTATTCAATAGTCCCAGTAATGACCTGCAAACTGCCTGGTATAACCTGATATACAGTGGGGAAAATAAGTATTTGATACACTGCCGATTTTGCAAGTTTTCCCACCTACAAAGAATGGAGAGGTGTGTAATTGTTATCGTAGGCACACTTCACCTCTGAGAGACAATCTAAAAATAAAAACCAGAAAATCACATTGTATGATTTTTAAAATGATTAAATAGCATTTTATTTAGTGAAAAAAAGTATTTGATCCCCCTACTAACCAGCAAGAATTCTGGCTCTCACAGCCCTGTTAGTTTTTCTTTAAGAAGCCCTCCTACTCTGCACTCACACCTGTCCACACACTCAACCAATCACACTCCAACCTCTCCACCATGGCCAAGACCAAAGAGCTGTCTAAGGACATCAGGGACAAAATTGTAGACCTGCAGAAGGCTGGGATGGGCTACAGGACAATAGGCAAGCAGCTAGGTGAGAAGGCAACAAATGTTGGCACAATTATTAGGAGATGGAAGAAACACAAGATGACTATCAATCTTCCTCAGTCTGGGGCTCCAGGCAAGATCTCGTCTTGTGGGGTAAGGATGATTCTGATAAAGGTCAGGAATCAGTCCAAAACTACACAGGAGGACCTGGTCAATGACCTGAAGAGAGCTGGGACCACAGTCTCAAAGATTACCATTAGTAACACACTACACCGTCATGGATTAAAGTCCTGCAGGGCACGCAAGGTCCCACTGTTCACGCTAGCACAAGTCCAGGCCCGTTTGAAGTTCGCCAATGACCATCTGGATGATCCAGAGGAGGCATGGGAGAAGGTCATGTGGTCAGATGAGACCAAAATAGAACTTTTTGGTATCAACTCCACTCACTGTGTTTGGAGGAAGAAGAAGGATGAGTACAACCCCAAGAACACCATCCCAACTGTGAAGCATGGTGGGGGAAACATCATAATTTGGGGGTGCTTTTCTGCAAAGGGGACAGGACGACTGCACCTTATTGCATGGAGGATGGAAGGGGTAATGTATAGTGAGATTTTGGCCAACAACCTCCTTCCCTCAGTAAGAGCATTGAACATGGGGCGGGGCTGGATCTTCCAGCATGACAATGACCCGAAACACACAGCCAGGGAAACTAAGGAGTAGCTCTGTAAGAAGCATTTCAAGGTCCTGGAGTGGCCTAGCCAGTCTCCAGACCGGAATCCAATAGAAAATCTTTGGAGAGAGCTGAAACTCAATGTTGTCCAGTGACAGTACCAAAACCTGAAAGATCTGGAGAAGATCTGTATATGGAGGAGTGGGCCAAAATCCCAGCTGCAGTGTGTGCAAACTTGATGAAGAACAACAGGAAACGTCTGACCTCTGTTTTGGCAAACAAAAGTTTCTGTACCAAATATTAAGTTCTGTTTTTCTATTGTATCAAATACTTATTTCATGCAATAAAATGCAAATTAATTATGTTAAAATCATACAATGTGATTTTCTGGATTTCTCTCTCACAGGTGAAGTGTACCTACGATAAAAATTACAGACCTCTCCATTCTTTGTAGGTGGGAAAACTTGCAAAATTGGCAGTGTATCAAATACTTACTTTCCCCACTGTATGTGCCAGTGCAGGCAAGAATCTTTCAAGGAGATGAATGTCTTTAAGACTTAAACTGAAGCCGCTTCAGGTTTTAACTGCAGCAGGGATTTATGGATAACCTGGCTTTGCAGGAACATTGGTGATGGAGGAGAATAATCCGGCTAATGCTTGCTAACACGGCCTGTGCTCCGTTAATAAAAATGTGGACGTAATTCTGCAATGCTTTACAGTGAGAGAACAATGGCCTGCGACAAAAGAAGTGTAATGTAATTCAGTAATGGTCAGTCACCTGTCATGCCGGTCATCACACAGCCGATGCTCTCTGTTATCTGGAATAAATGGGTGACGGTATTGCTATCCAGCAACTTGTCCTGCATCAGTACATTACGAAAGGGAAGAAGAGTTATGTAGAAGTCTATACATGTAAGTGCATCACAGAACTATCTACATGCATGTACATGAAACGTGGAGCATTACTACATTCAGGCTAGGTTCATACGAGCATATGAAAAATAATGCAATTTCATCCAGGAAAGTGGAACATTTTTTTTTCTCACTTCTCCATATGCAATCCGTTTTTTTTTTTGCTATTTTTTGCAGAAGATATTAAAGACAGTTTATCGTTTCCTATGTAACAGAATTGCAATGTATCTGTAAAAAAACAAATGCTACACTGTGGCTCTGTATGGCAGCCGATTTTTTATTTGAGCACCCATAGATTTGAATGGGGGATTCTCATCCGATTTACGGAATAAACTAGGGCATACGGACATTTTTAGACAAGCAAATTTGGTCAATGAAAAAAAATAGTCATCTGCACAGCCCCACTGAGTAACATTGGTCCAAGTACGGTCCGTTTAGTTCTTGGATCGAAAATGTGGTTGTGTGAATGAGTCCTCAGGAACAGTACTATACAGGCGGCTCAGTGGTTAGCACCTTATTCTAGCAACACAGAGAAAATTCCCTTTACGCTAACCAGGTCAGAGCAACATTTGCATAAAACATGTATGTATTCCCTGTTTATAACACACCCTAAAGACATACAGGCTTCCTGTCACATCGGCCCTATTATATGTACATGTTTAAAATTATATTGTAAGGCTTGATGGAGAACGACATGAACCTGACTATTCACAATCACTCCTGTCTGTCTACCCCTTCTGCAGCCGGACACCATAATAACCAGGTTCTCATATCTTCCGGCAGTATCATCTGTGGTAATGGAGAAGGACATCTACATAGAAACTGATGCCAAGCCAACTACAAATTGGGGATTTTCTTCCTCCCCGAGATGTAAAAAATAAAGACTAGTGTATCCTATGTTCACTGCCCGTGACATGATGTTTATTTTATTTACCGGGACTTTCTTTTGTGTGACCACAACGGCACAATCCTTCCCCCGGACCGCCACCGACGTGAGGCCTCCTTGGTTGATGGCTTTAAATGCATATTCTGGGGGGAAAAAAATAAATAAAAAACCATGATAAGAAATAGGTGAATAATAAAATAAAGGCTGTTTTTTGTCATTCTTCAAAGAAAAATGTGTGTAAAGAAATAAATGAAAAAGGATTGAAATGTGAAAGTGACAAAAATCTATTTTACTAACAATATTATAGTATACTTGATAATAATAATAATAGTTTTTATTTTTATAGCGCCAACATATTCCGCAGCACTTTACAAATTTTAGGGGGGACTTATACAGACAATACAGAATAAGCATAACTCATGTCAAAAGGAGTGAGGGTCTTGCTTGCAAGCTTACAGTCTATGAGGAAATGGGGGAGACACAAAAGGTAAAATGTACAAATATTGTATAATGCAGCCTTGATATACTGAATAGGATAAATAATACATGGACTGGTCGCCTGCCAGTATGTGTACAGTCCTGACCGAGGCTATTAAGTGCATAGTTGGTATGAACCTGAAGTTGAAGAAGATTTTAATATGGGTGAAAACTGGGACGGACAGAGTGTGTTTAGGCTATACGCCAGTCTAAAGAAATGTGTTTTTAGGGTCCGCTTGAAACTGTGGGTATTGGGAATTAATCGAACTGTCCTGGGTAGTGCATTCCAAAGAATTGGCGCAGCACGAGAGAAATCTTGGAGACGGGAGTGGGAAGTTCGGATTATGGAGGATTTTAGTTTCAAGTCATTTGCAGAACGGAGGGCACGTGTAGGGTGGGACAAGAGACAAGAGAGGAGATGTAGGGGGGTACTGAAGCATGGAGCGCTTTGTGGGTAAGCGTGGTAAGTTTAAATTGAACTCTATATTGGATGGGCAACCAATGCAATGACTGGCACAGGGAAGAGGCATCGGTGTAGCGGTTGGCGAGGAATATGATCCTGGCTGCTGCGTTAAGGACGGATTGGAGAGGGGAGAGTTTAGTAAGAGGGAGCCTGATAAGTAGAGAGTTGCAGTAGTCCAGACGAAAATGAATAAGAGCTACAGTAAGAGTTTTTGCCAAGTCAAAGGTGAGAAAAGTCCTGATTCTTGAGATGTTTTTGAGGTGTAGATGACATGAACGAGCGAGTGATTTGATGTGAGGAGTGAAGGAAAGATCTGAATCAAAAATGACCCCAAGACAGCGGGCTTGTTGCTGGGGAGTAATGGTGGAGCCACAAACGGAAATGGCAATATCGGGCACAGGTAGGTTAGCAGAGGGAGGAAATACGAGTAGTTCAGTTTTTGACAGATTCAGTTTTAGGTAGAGGGAGGACATAATGTTAGACACAGCAGAAAGACAATCACTGGTCTTTGTAGTAATGCAGGGGTGATGTCCGGAGCAGAGGTGTATAATTGGGTGTCATCAGCATAGAGATGGTACTGAAAACCGAATCTGCTGATTGTTTGTCCAATAGGAGCAGTGTATAAGGAGAAAAGAAGGGGGCCTAGGACTGATCCTTGTGGAACCCCGACAGTAAGGGGAAGTAGGGAGAAGGAGGAGCCGGCAAAAGACACAGAGAAGGAGCGGTCAGAGAGATAGGAGGAGAACCAGGAGAGAACAGTGTCCTTGAGGCCAATAGTGCGGAGCTGTCTGAGAGATAGCGGATTAGACGGGAATGGACCAGGCGTTCCAGGAGTTTAGAGATAAAGGGAAGATTGGAAACAGGTCTATAGTTGGCCGTGCAGTTTTGGTCAAGGGATGGTTTTTTAAGTAATGGTTGTATGCTGGCGTGTTTAAAAGAAGAGGGAAAGATACCAGATGAGAGGGAAAGGTTGAAAATTTTAGTTAGGCGAGTGGTGACAGCTGGAGCAAGGGACTGAAGGAGATGCGAGGGAATAGGGTCACTGGTGCAGGTGGTAGGGCGAGAAGATGCAAGGAGCCTGATCACTTCATCTTCCGTGACTGGTTCGAAGTCAGAAAATGAGCAAGATACAATGTGGCGGGGGAGAGCATGCATAACATTTGGGGATTGGGAGATTTCCTGTTGGATACGGTCAATTTTTTCTTTTAAATAATTGGCCAGATCGTCAGCACTGAGGTCGGTGGTCGGGGCCTGTGTTGTTTGATTGAGGAGAGTCGTTTAGGATTATTGGAAAGTGAGATTATGAGGTTGTTAAAGTAGGTTTGTTTGGAGAGGTGAAGCGCAGAGTTATAGGTTTTCAGCATAAATTTATAGTGGAGGAAATCTTCGGGCAGATTTGATTTTCTCCACAGCCGTTCAGCGCACCTGGAGTACCTCTGGAGAAGACGTGTTTGAGGCGTGTGCCAGGGTTGTCGCCGTCTATGCCGAATTGTTCTTTGAGTAGGAGGTGCGGCTTCATCCAGGGCGCATAGCATTATTTTGTTATAATGCTTCAATGCAGAGTCGGGACATGAGAGGGAGGAAATTGGGGCCAATGATGATTGCAACCTTTTTATACATTTCTGGGTGTTAATGGCGCGTAAATTTCTATAAGTGTGGAAGGTGGGAGTGTCTTGAGTAGAGTCACAGTTCTTGATAGAGAATGAAAGCAGATTATGGTCAGAGAGTGGAAGGTGAGAGTTAGTAAAGTCATGTACTGAGCAAAGCCGGGAAAAGATCAGGTCCAATGTGTTCCCGTCTTCATGTGTAGGAGAATTAGCAAGCTGTGAAAGGCCGAAGGAGGAGGTTAGTGATAAAAGATGCGTGGCAGATGGGGAAAGAGGATCGTCAATTGGGATTTTAAAATCTCCCATGATTATCGTGGGGATGTCGCAGGATAGAAAATTTGGAAGCCAGGCAGCAACGTGATCCAGGAATTGACGGGGGGGGACCTGGAGGGCGATAGACAACCGCCACGCGCAGGAAGAAGGGCCGGTAGAGTCTGACTGTGTGGGCCTCAAAAGACGGGAAGATAAGGGAGGGTACAGGGGGGTGGGATAACCTGAAAAGTACATTTTGTTGAAAGAAGCAGACCAACACCTCCCCCTGATCTGTTGTCAGGTCGTGGGGTATGAGAGAAATGTAGGCCACCATAGGAGAGAGCTGCAGCGGCGGTGGTGTCCGACTGCTGGATCCAGGTTTCGGTGAGAGCCAGAAGGTTGAGGGAATTAGAAAGGAAAAAGTCATGGATGTAAGAGAGTTTATTACATGCTGAGCATGCATTCCAAAGGGCACAGTTGAATGAGACAGAAGATATACAGGGAATATTAATGAGATTAGCAGGGTTTCTGAATATAACCGGGAAAGAGTCAGTGTTATTATTACTGGCGGGTCCTGGGTTGGGAGAAATATCACCTGCGACTAATAGAAGGAAGATACAGAGAGTGAGCAGATGGTTGAGTGACTTGTGAGAGCGTTTCCTGTGTGGTATGGTGGGAATGAATGGATCTGCGTGGTATAACATTGTGAAGAGAGCATGACAACTGTACATAGGAGAAGAGAGGAGAGAGGGGTTAATATGGATGAAGTGTGCCGAATTTGTGGGAGAATGGTGAATGTGGATGATTGTAGCAGCCAGAATATAAATGGCACAGATACAAATGGTGAATACTATTTGCCAAAAAGATGACCTGGAAGCAACTTTGTTTAATTGTCTTGCATGTTTTACCTGTCTCCGGCCCAACTGCCATCTTCTAACTGCCGCGGCACTTTGATAAATTATGGCACTTCGATAAAGTATGCATAAATGCTATATGCATAAATGCCCCCGCATAAATGCTGCCCCTTGACTATGTCTCAATATATAGGGACGTATCTGCTTAGATCTACACAGATTTAACTAGTTAGCAATCAATCACTAGCTTAAAGGACAACAGGAGACCATAAATGGCAGGAAAAAAAACCGACTGGCAACTCTACATGGATCATAAAATGTTAAAAGTGTGAGGACCTTAAAGTATCATGGATTAAACAACGTAGAGGAGTGAGAAATATATACCAGGGAAAGGCTTGAGCTTTATCAACCCCATATTGTCATTCCCCGATTATTTACTGCTATCTATGGCATTGGATATTACATGGATGTGAGCAGAGATGAGTGTTGATAGGATAAATAAAGACAATGTTACATTTACATTACATTTTAAGCCTTTATTGTTATTTTTAAACTCTCAACCCACCACAAAGACAACCCTTGTTTCTACACAACTTCCTATTCTTATTCCTTGTAAAAGTCATTTTCTTTCATTTGTCAGTTTCGGACTGCAGGCAGTAGCACAGTCCACCACCACTTATTTTTCATCTAGTTCCTGCTTTCAGTGCTTTGGATGAATTAAACAGACCGTGGTAAGGCCAGGATCACACATGCTTAGAGAAATGTATATAATTTTAACTACTTTATAGGAAACAACAAAAAATGAACATTGGGCTGTTCTGAAAAATAGCAGTGTCTGCATTTGTCTTTACAAACTCACAATATGTACTCTTTTTTTTTTTTTTGAGGATTTAGCATTCCTGTGAATCACTAACTTCATATTTAGTTGTATACACACAGTTTTTTAGAACTGCTTCACATCCATGTTGCATAGAGTCAACTAACTTCTGGCCCCTGTCAACCAGGGCTGTGGAGTCCGTGTCCATTTTGGTGGAGTTGGAGTCGGTATAAAATGGACCAACTCCAACCCCTAAAAATATATAATTGGGTACAGTAGTTCAATGCAGTTTGTGGGGAATATTTTTTCATAAGAATTTGGGAAAGTTATGAAATGTCCTATAAATGTCTGTCCTATTCCTGATCTAAGGGTCTAGACTTTTAGCTGAAATTAATCTGTGCTACAGTAAATTTATCACTTAAACATGAGCCAAGTATGAGGGCGTCGGAGTCGTGGAGTAGGTGTCATGGAAATTGAGGAGTCGGAGGTTTGGCTTACCGACTCCACAGCCCTGCCGTCAACTGTTATTCCAGCCCAGAATGTTTTGACTACATCCCACAAATTTTTAGCATTAGTTGGCTTTGCCTCAGAAATGGCATTTTTGGTGTCACCCCACAAGTGTTCTATCAAATTAATGTCCGGGGATTGGGCTGGCCACTCCATAACCTCAAATTTTGTTGGACTGGAACCAAGATTTTGCTTGTTTACTGGTGGGTTTAGGGTCGTTGTCTTGTTGAAACACCCAATTCATGGGCATATCCTCTTCAGCATATGGAAACATGACCTATTCAAGTATTTTAATATATGCAAACTGGTCCATGATCCCTGCCTGGTATGCGGTAAATAGGTCCAGCACCATAGTAAGAGAAACATGCCCATATCATGATGCTTGCACCACCATGCTTCAATGTCTTCAGAGTGTACTGTGGATTGAATGCAGAGTTTTTGGGGTCGTCTGACGAACTGTCTGTGGCCCTTGGACCCAAAAAGAACAATTTTATTGTATCAGTCCACAAAATGTTTCTCCATTTCTCTTTAGGCCAGTTGATGAAAAGAGGACATCGGTAAACCAGGGGAGGAGTCCTGAAGAGATAATTTGCATATTCCCACTGCATTTTGGGGTAAGTGAAGAGTCTCCGCGAGCTCAAAGAACACTGGATTTTGGCTGTTGGAGCTGAAAAGAGGACATCGGTAAACCAGGGGAGGAGTCCTGAGGAGATCATTTGCATATTCCCACTGCATTTTGGGGTAAGTGAAGAGTCTCCACGAGCTCAAAGAACACTGGATTTTGGCTGTTGGAGCTGAAAAGAGGACATCGGTAAACCGCGCGCCTACTGGCGCGCGCATTTTGAAGCTTTTTTTTTAAGCTTTTTTCACTGTTTTCAGAACATTAACAATAAGAACATGGAAGAGTCCAGGAGCCATTTGGTGAGCTGCATATCCTGCTACATGTTCACAGACTTGCCAGTGGAAAAGCCAAACTTCACATGCCAGAAATGCAAGCTTGTGTCCCTGTTGGAGGAAAAGTTGCGAAATCTAGAAGAGAGGTTAACTACCTTGAAAATCATTAAGGAAGGTGAAGAGTTCTTAGACAGAGCAGAATTATCTCTTCATGATTCAGAAAGAGAAGAAATTCGAACTGCACCTGACGAAACAGAGGAATGGAAGCATGTGACCCACAGAAGCAGGAGGATCGAGAGGCAGTCAGCACCCATACTGCTCAGGAACCAGTACCAGGCTCTCACGCAGGAGCACCATGAAGAAATACAGCAAGATAAGACTTTGCCAGCAATGAATAACCTTGTAAGC
Organism: Phyllobates terribilis; assembly: GCF_046119375.1. Classification (NCBI taxonomy): domain Eukaryota; kingdom Metazoa; phylum Chordata; class Amphibia; order Anura; family Dendrobatidae; genus Phyllobates; species Phyllobates terribilis. The sequence continues at coordinate 91,372,222 of NW_027362767.1, read as the reverse complement.
CCTCAGAATCCTCCTGGATGGAGAAAGAAGAATGTTGTGAAGAAAAAACTGAGAGTGGTGGTCATGGGGGATTCCCTGTTAAGAGGAACAGAGGCCGCTATCTGCAGACCAGACATAACCTCAAGAGAAATGTGCTGTCTTCCAGGAGCAAAAATTAAAGACGTGTCTGACAGGATATCAAGACTCTTCAGACCTACAGATCACTACCCATTCCTGCTAATACATGTGGGGACAAATGACACCGCAAGAAAGGACCTGGAAACCATCTGCAGTGACTTTGAAGACTTAGGCAAGAAAGTGAAAGAATTGGGAGCGCAGGTGGTCTTCTCATCCATCCTCCCAGTGGATGGCCATGGAACAATGAGGTGGAATAAGATTCTACAGGTGAACAACTGGCTACGTCGATGGTGCCGTCAACAAGGATTTGGATTTCTGGATCACGGAATGAATTACCTATACGATGGACTACATGCTAGAGATGGGGTGCACCTTACGAAGACTGGAAAACATGTATTTGGAAGTCGCCTTGCTACACTCATCAGAAAAGCTTTAAACTAGAACAATGTGGGAAGGGAAGCAAAAGGCCAGAAAAAGCCATACAGCTGACAAATACTATTGAGATCTCTGCTACTGGAAGTGGAAAGGAAGAACAAAGACAAAACAATTTAAATAATAAAAATATGGGAGGAAGAGAAACCAATCACAAACTAAAATGTTTTTATACAAATGCACAAAGCATGGGCAACAAACAAGGAGAATTGGAACTACTAATGCAGGAAAAGGAATATGATGTCATTGGAATCACTGAAACTTGGTGGGACGATACACATGATTGGAATAAAAGGCTAAAAGGATACAACTTATTTGCAAGAAACAGACTTGATAAACGAGGAGGAGGTGTTGCATTGTATGTTAGAAAAGCGTATATCTGCACAGAGATTGAAGCTTCAGAGACTGGGAATTCTGTGGAAACTGTTTGGGTAAGAATACAAGGAGAGAACAACGGAAAGGACACCATTGTAGGCATTTACTACAGGCCACCTGGGCAAGCTGAAGATATGGATGAACTCTTTATGTATCAAATGACCAAGTTCTCCAAAAAATATGACGTAGTGGTCATGGGAGATTTCAACTATCCAGACATTTGTTGGGAATCTCTCTCAAGTAAAACTAACAGGTCAAGCAAATTCTTATCCTCTCTTGCTGACAACTTTATCTTCCAAAAGGTAGGGGAGAAAACAAGGGGATCTGCTACTTTGGATCTAATCCTTATAAACAGGGAGGAAATGGTTGAGGAGGTAAAGGTGGCTGGGACCCTAGGAGGCAGCGATCATGCTATTATAGAATTTTGGATAACTAGAGGAGGAAGACATGTGAAGACTCAGACTTCAAGGTTAGATTTTAGAAAGGCAGATTTTAAGAGACTCAGAAAGAGAATAGGAGGGATCCAATGGCTGGATGTCCTTAAGGACAAAAATGTCCAGGAAGGATGGGAAATTTTTAAAAATGAGATTCTCAAAGCACAATCGTTAACAATCCCGAAAAGTAGGAAGAATGGGAAGCATTTAAGGAAACCAGGATGGATGAACACAGAACTTAAACACATGCTAAAAAGAAAGAAAGAAATGTTTATTAAATGGAAAGAGGGAGGCATATCTAAAGAAGATTATAATGCAGTCTGCAGATCCTGCAGGGCACGTATCAGGTTAGCTAAAGCTGACAATGAATTAAGGCTTGCAAGAGATGTCAAAAGCAATAAAAAAGGATTTTGGGGGTATGTCAAAAGTAAAAGAAAAGTCAAAGATGCTATAGGATTTTTACAGGATGAAAATGGAGAAATGGTAAGAGAGGATGTTGAGAAGGCCGAACTTTTTAATTCCTATTTTGCATCTGTTTTCTCTCAGAAAGAAAATGTAACATCAACTGATCTTCACTGTCCTTTTAAAGGAATAGAGGAATCCAAGTTATCTGTAAACAGAAAGATTGTGAGGGAATATTTAGCTAACATAAATGAGTTCAAGTCTCCAGGTCCAGATGAATTACACCCCAGAGTACTGAAGGAGATCGTAGAAGAAATTTTAGAACCACTCTCCATAATCTTTGAAAATTCTTGGAGAACAGGAGAAGTCCCAGAAGACTGGAGAAGAGCAAATGTTGTTCCTATCTTCAAAAAGGGGAAGAAGGTGGACCCAGGGAACTATAGGCCGGTGAGTCTGACTTCTATACCAGGAAAGATCTTTGAACAAATTATTAAACAACATGTATGTAAGTACATGGATAAGAATGAAGTGATTAACCAGAGTCAGCATGGGTTTGTAACTAACAAGTCATGTCAGACTAACTTAATTTCCTTCTATGACAGAATCACTGACTGGGTGGATCAGGGAAATGCTGTAGATATAGTATATCTTGACTTCAGCAAAGCATTTGACAAAGTATCTCACACCATCCTTATTGAAAAAATGACCAAGTATGCAATGGACCAGGCAACTGTTAGGTGGATTCATAACTGGCTTAGTGATCGGACTCAAAGGGTGGTTGTAAATGGCTTCACATCCAGCTGGATGAATGTATCAAGTGGGGTACCACAGGGCTCCGTCCTGGGACCTGTATTGTTCAACATCTTTATCAATGATTTAGATGAAGGAATTGAGGGTAAACTGATTAAATTTGCTGATGACACAAAGCTAGGAGGGATAGCTAATACTAGAGAAGAGAGAGAGAGGATTCAAAAAGACCTAAATAACCTGGAGCAGTGGGCAGCAACCAACAGAATGGTTTTTAACAGGGAAAAATGCAAAGTACTACATCTGGGCAATAAAAATGAAAAAAGCATATACAGAATGGGAGGAATAGAGCTAAGCAACAGTACATGTGAAAAAGACTTAGGTATACTAATAGATCATAGACTGAACATGAGTCAACAGTGTGATGCAGCAGCAAAAAAGGCAAATACAATTCTGGGATGTATTAACAGAAGCATACAGTCTAGATCACGTGAAGTCATTATCGGTCTTTACTCCTCTTTGGTCAGACCTCATCTGGAATACTGTGTACAGTTTTGGGCACCACATTTTAAAAAAGACAGACAAACTGGAGCAAGTTCAGAGAAGAGCGACCAGAATGGTGACTGGTCTGCAAACCATGTCCTATGAGGAACGGTTGCAGGATTTGGGAATGTTTAGCTTGCAAAAAAGAAGACTGAGAGGAGACTTAATAGCTGTCTACAAATATGTCAAGGGCTGTCACATTGTAGAAGGATCATCTTTATTCTCATTTGCACAAGGAAAGACTAGAAGCAATGGGATGAAACTAAATGGGAGGAGACACAGATTAGATATTAGAAAAAACTTTTTGACAGTTAGGGTGATTAATGAGTGGAACAGGCTGCCACGAGAGGTGGTGAGTTCCCCTTCAATGGACGTCTTCAAACAGAGGCTGGACAGACATCTGTCTGAGATTTTCTAGTGAATCCTGCTTTGAGCAGGGGGTTGGACCAGATGACCCAGGAGGTCCCTTCCAACTCTACCATTCTATGATTCTATGATGTGTTCTTTGGCAAACTGTATCTGCTTCAATACATGTCATTTTTTTTTTTTTTTTTTTTAACCGTGGGATTTTGCGGGGACTTCTTGCTCAGAGATTAGCATCACACAGGCGTCTTCTAACTGTCACAGTACTCACAGGTAACTTGACACTGTCTTTGATCATCCTGGAGCTGATTACTGGCTGAGTCTTTGCCATTCTGCCTATTCTTCGATCCATTCGAATGGTAGTTTTCCGTTTTCTTACACGTCTCTCTGGCTTTGCTTTCCATTTTACGGCTATGTGCACACGAAGCGTTTTTGATGCATTTTCGCAGCAGTTTTTCCGCCGCGAAAACGCTTGCTAATAGGTCTGCCAGCTATAGCAATGCTAATCCTGATGTGCTGTGCACATGATGCGGAAATTTCCGCTCAGGATTAGCATTGTGGAAAAAAACACAGCATAACTATTATGCCCAGCGTTTCCGGAGCGTTTCCCGCCCATTGACTTCAATTTATACCTGCGGATTTAGTGCGTTTCAATTACAGCCAATGAGCGGGAAACGTTTCGGAAACGTGGTGCGGGTGGTACCCAGGTCGGGAGAGGAGGACTACAACTCCTCTCATCCGACCGCCGCTCCCGCTGATAACAGCGAGAGCGGTGCTGCAGAGGGGAGCAGTAGTTCTCAGTAGAGCCGGGAACAACCGGCAGTTAAAAAAAAAAAAAAAAAAAAAAATTTGTACTCACCTGTCCGGCGCCCCCCGGTGTCGTCTTCAGCCTGGCGGTATTACTGATGGGAGCTCAACTCACTCACGTGACCTCACCATGGGAACATTCTGAAGAACGTTCCCATGGTGGTAATTTCACTGGGGCTGATCAGCTGATGAACCACAGTGACCTCACTCCTGCAGCAGCATGTACACTGACAGGAGTGATTTTACACTTCTGTCAGTATACATAGCTGTCTTCTACAGCAGTGACATCAGTGATTGCTGATGTCACTGCTGTAGAAGTGACCCAGATTGCCATGGGACAATCGCTGGCGGTACATGAACTGCGTCGTTGACGGCGGACAGGTGAGGAATATGGTTGTTATTTTACAGTTTTTTTCAGAAGATCAAGGGATTCGGGGACTCAGAGGGTAATAAAAAAAAATTGTAGAACTGTGTTTTTTATTTCATTAAAATACTTCACTCTGGCCGTGTCTTTTATTGAAAAAGCACCGACCACTTTACTACGCGGTTAGTAATGGGGACGTCTTCTAGACGCCCTCCATTACTAACCTGGGCTTCACGTCAGCTGCCAATACAAGGCTGACGTGAACCCCAACCCCATTACCCCACCGCTACACGGCAGTGGGAAGAGCGGAGGCTAAGTGCCAGATTTGGCGCATCTTATGGATGCGCCATTTCTGGGACTGCTGAGGGGTGATATTAATAGCCGTGGAGGGGGCTAGTATTCATGGCCCCTTCCCTGGCTATTAATATCAGCCCGTAGCTGTCTGTTTAGCCTTTTCTGGTTAGATTTTATAGGGGGACCCCATGTCAATTTTTTTCTAGGGTCCCTCTGTAATCTAGCCAGTAAAGACTAAACAAACAGCTGTGGGTTGATATTAATAGCCAGGGAACATTTTTGGCTAATGGCCCCTTCCCCGGCTACTAATATCGTATCGGCTTTCCCTCTGCTGGTTATAAAAATGACGCGGGAGCCCACACCATTTTTTAAAATTTTATTTTAGGCTCTGTGCCCACGATCCGGACCTATCAGCGCTTTGGACGCATATTTTTTTTTCTGCGTCCAAAGAGTTGCATTCTATTAAAAGCAGGTAAACCCACATGTGTTCACTGAACCATGCGTATTTACCGCTTTCAATACATTCTAGTGGTCAAATTTCTGTTGCAGAGACTAGCAACTCCGCAAGAGAATTTGACATGCTGCGGTCCTGAAAGACGCGCCGCATGTCAGTGTCCGCGGGTGATCCGCAGCCTCTGATGCATGCATAGCGGACATGGGATTCCTAGAGACCGTGGCCACGTACCCAAACTCACCCGCAGCATGTCAATATCTGTAGCGGACACTCTAGTCTCCACTGCAGATTTTGACTGATTTAAGTGTCATTATATGAGGTGGATTCACATGTACCGACAACAAAAGTGCGGCATTAGAACACTGTTTTGGAAGCAACAAAAATACGCAGTGTCCAAAACGCTGCTTCTTGCTGTTCGTGGGACACGTAGCAGCTAACAAAACAGCTGTGAGCTGTTAATTATGGCCAGGGACCATGTTTGCAAATGGCACCTTCCCAGGCTAAAAACAACAGCTCACAGCTGCCGCATAAATTACATGAATAGAAATGCTAATGAAGATTGAGTGTATGGGTTCAGCTGACACCTAGCTCTTTTGTTTGATTATGACAAGGTGTCAATCAGACCTTTTCATGACCAAACTAATTAAAGTAAAGAGTTAAATAAAGACACAGAGGAAACACTTTATTTGAAATACAACAGACACGTTCTTTGATCACTTAAATTAACCAATATACTCACCCCAGTTCTGACGGTAATCCAAGGGTTTAAGCAATGTCCCACCAAATGACTTTATTTAGCTCCAAAAAGCATTCATTGATGTACAAAAACGCTTCAAAAACGTGGCAAAACCGTGCGTTTTTTCCTGCCAAGGAGATGCAGAAACGCTCAGGAAATTTCTACTTCAAATCCTGATTGTGCGTACATAGCCTAAAGCATTGGAGATCATTTTAGCTTAACAGTCTATCATTTAAAAAGTTGATTGGAGAGGGTAAAACTTATAATCAAAGTACGCTGTCCTTCTGAACAATGTCTAGAACGACCCATATTTCTCAGGCTTTCAAGGAGAAATGCATGCACAACATGTGCTGGCTTCGTTAAATAAGGGCCACATGATTCACACCTGTTTCTTCACAGAATGATTGACCTCACTAATTGAACTTCACACGGCTATTATTATGAACACACCCCCTTACAATTAATTATTCAGATACACAGACTCAAAAACCTGCAGATCATGAATGCGGAGTCTGTGGATTTGTTTTTTTTAGAATTTACTGCACCAACTTGTTAATTGTTTGACATGTGGTAATATAATTTATACCAAAAACAGTGATTAATCTGGTTAGTCATATTGGGCTGCTATTATTTTGAACACTACTGTATATTCCAATGGGAACCCAGACAGAGCCCTGATAGAAGGTAGTGAAGGGCTCATTTTCAGATATGCACAAAAACGGACCATGTTTTTATACGCCTGAAAAATACAAGTACTGGCAGGACCTGGACCAGGCAGGGTCCGAGTGACTCCGTCAGCTTCATGGTAGTGATCAGCTCAGTCGGAACACAGTTTTTCAGGCATTCCGATAGAAACCTTTACGTAGTGCTCAGCGGAGAGCCCGCCGCCAGAGTCCTGGCCCGCCACTTCCCAACATAAGAGTTGTTCACAAATCGTGAGAAGGAAGATTTGAAAATAAACCCAAAGTCACCCATAACTAGGGGAACATGCTGTACTTCCTGAGCTACAGATCATACTTTACTACCAGTGATTGCTGGCACTTTTCCAGGGAATTTTCGAAAACTCTCCTAAAGCACTTGCTTTACTGCACTTGTAAAATAATACTACAGGCCAAACACAAAGTGAAAACTTCTTTATGTGTACAAGGAAATCTGATTATCCAGCACATTGCAAAACTTAACCCCTAGTTTCCAAAACAATCTCCCAAAGGTCTTCCAAAATGACTACCTGGGCGAGCAGGAAGCTGAGGGGCACTGGTGAGAGCAAATTTTTGTAACAATCTGACCCCTATAGAAAAACATTTTCTCTGTTGGATAACCCCTTTAGGCCACATAGCGCTCACTCTAAAAATAAGGCATTTTGATGCCACTGAGTGCTTAAGTGCACAAACCAGTCCACTCCAATAAAGCCATGTGTTTACAAGATCAGTGTGAAATTAACGCATATACGTGCTGCCCCTTTATTTGTGATTTCAGTAGTGACAGCACTAGTAATAACTTTTTTTATCCATGTAGCAATTAACTAGATTATACGTTTTTCTTTGTTAAAGCACCCTGCCAGTTTTTTAATTTCACCGCTGGAGTGGTACTTTAAATCTAATTCCCCTGCCTCTTCTCATACCTGCCGCTACCTTCATCCTTTTCCAGTGTCGCTCCCGTCGGTCTCTGGCAAAATGTGACCTGCCAGCAGCTCCAGTGTTTCATGGAGGTGTGCGGAGGTCATGTTTCAATACAAGTCTATGAGAACATCATTCTGGCCCTCATAGACTTGGCAGCTTGTGACGTAACTTCTGACTTCCTACCTGTCAGGAGTTACGGGCACAAGATGGCGCAGCGTCGGTAAAAGGTGAAGCACCCAGAAGGTGAGAATAAGGACGGGGAACAGGGGGCTTACATTTAAAGATCCACTCCAGCGCTGAAAAACAAAGCGTTAGAGTGGTGCTTTTAAGTGATTATTTCATAGGATATTGACCAGTGCATAACACCAGACAAAGATCATATAATAAAAATTATAATCCATATAAACTTCTCCCATATGGGGACTAATTATAACTGGGGTATAGAAAAACTAATTAAAAGCAGGAGAAGTAGAGAGTGTCATGAGTGTGTCAGAGGTGACAGACAGTCGCCCTGCAGTGGTTGCAGGAGATCTCTACGTTTAGCATTACAGACATCTTCTTAGCGGCTGGCTGTCTCTAGGACCCAGCGGCTACCTCGCTATGGCTAATTAGCTCCCTGGCCTGAGTGTATGAATGCCTGGTGTGTCTGAGAGGGAGGTGCCGGCAATATTTATTACTACTTGTGAGGTTTTAGCATGAGCAGTACGTCGTCCTATCTGGAGCTTGAGGCCGAGTTCACATATGTCTGGAGTCGTCTAACGCTAAGCAATTTTCCCGTTTGTCCTCCCTTGTTGTCTGTAGAGTCTAGTGGAGATCGACTAGTGCTCATCTCCTCCCTTCCCTAGCCTTAGCCATACGCCAGGGAAAGACAGGGCGAGGCACGCGTGCAGTGACTGCTGAAGAGGCAATATAGGGATGGTAGTTGAGACAGGGTGACACTAGACCAGACTAGGAGGTCTCCAGTCTGCCCTTTCCCTAGTGTCTGGGCTCCCTTCCCCTCTTCCCTCTGTGTTGCACTAAGTCTTTCCCACACCCTGCGTGACAGAGAGAGAGCTGACACTTCAACCTCAATTGCAGTGACCAGGTAATTACAGCAGGGGATTTTCTGGGAAAGAGACAGTCTGAGATCAGTATATTCAAGAAGCAGATAAGTGAAAAATCTAACACCGTCAGAGGGAACTCTTGTTCTCTTCAAAGAAAAACTGGGCGTTTGCAGTTAGACACTGTCTCCGGTGTCCAGATATGAATATTGGGGTTTGCATCGACTGGATATTTATGGGATATCTATTCTCGACGTCGTAGCGAAGGGACAAACAGAACGCATTCACTCACATCACCGTAGGACCATTAGAACCCCTCCAACTTAATAAAGGCCAGATAGATGATACTACACATGGCATATTTAATCTCTATCGAAAGGTAAAATCGCAATGGGAAACATGATGATATCTACCGCCTGGGACCTCCAGATAGCCTGTAAGTTGGGTAGCTCATAAAATCCTGAAAGACCCAACACAGCCCCCAAATGAGCTCATCAAGGGGAGGCATGTGGGCGTAACTTTGACCTAATAAAAAGCAGACGTTGGGATTGGTCCCTTGTCAGTCCTTGGAAGGTACAACTTGTGGTGGCGTCTGACCATTTTCCTATGGAGTACCTCCCTTCGCTAAGCTCTGAGCTATTTCTGTGTCATCAAGTTTAATAATTTTCTTTTGTTATTCCTTTTTAATTGTATGCACTGTATTGTTCTTATTTTGTATAATTTTAGTATATATTTTTTTGTTATAAACACTACCTACCTTTCTGGATTAAATATATAATATTTAATAGCGCTGATCTTCTTGCTCTGTAAAACGCACCCCTGAAGCCATACACTACCTGTAATGGGTATCCAGTCGGTGTGTGTGTAATATATGTATATATTTTTCATGCGTTAGAATCAGAGGTGTATATACCATACACTTACTGTTCCCCAATAACGGTCCTAGTAGTGGAAGAAGCCGCAGCCTCGTCCATCACTCGTCAAGTCAATGGTCTAATTGCCCTGAGAAACTGGTGACAGCAGTGGGATTTGCTTGCCCCACCCCCCGTCTGTTATCTTTGACAGTAAATATTAAAGGGAACCTGTCAGCAGGTTTTTTGCTATGTAATGAGAGCAGCACGATGTAAGGGCTGAGACCCTGATTCCAACGATGTATCACTTACTGGGCTGCTTTCTGTCATTTTGATAGAATCAGTTTTCTCTGCTGTAGATGAAGCAGTGCTCAGAAAGCCGAGCCCTGTATAATCCTGCCCACACCACTGTACATTGACAGAAAGCTGTTAATATTTTTTTTTTTACTATTGCGCCAACATATTCCGCAGCACTTTACATTTTAGAGGGGACGTGTACAGACAATAAAGACATTACAGAGTAACATATAAGTCAGATACCAAAAGGAGTGAAGGCCCTGCCTGCAAGCTTACAATCTATGTTAATCAGTGTTGGGGCGTGGCTATACAGAGGCATGAGACACCTAGTCCTGCAGTGATAATCTCCTGTTGATAAAACACTGATTTTATTGAAACAGTAACACAGCCTAGGAAGTGACACATCGCTGGAATCTAAGACCCTAAATCATGTTGTTCTCAGATTACATAGAAAGAAACTGCTGATGGATTCCCTTTAATCATCAGTCATACATGTAGTAATACTGGCTTAGCCCACTACAAAAGAGGGATCATATGCGCTTACAACACAATTCAATATCATTAAAGAAACATTTTGGGCAAATTTTGAAATCTGCTTTGTACACAAACACTCTGTACCCTGACTGTTACGTTCTTACAGGTGATCTATCACTAGTCTGGCGGGGAAGGAGCCGGGTTTCTGGCCTAATAGCACCGCATATCACATTACACCACTATTTCAAGCCTATTTAGGTATATTTTTGCCTGGAAAACCCCTTACCTCCTGGGAGAGGATGGTGCTGTAATGTGGGTACATATAAATAACAAGTTTAGAAAACGTGAGGCAAAAACATCCTTATAGAAATGACTTGCAAAAGATGAGGAAAATGAAAGATGGAAGACTAAACGTTTATCAAGATGGGGAAACTTTACCAATGTCATTTCTCTACATGCAAATGAGAAAGTAATAAGACAAGGAAGTAAGAGAAGAAATGACACATAGTTTTATAGATACTTTCCAAAAACCTCTCTCCTATATGTAGTGAACAGAGGCAGATAACCCCCCCGGGGGCACCAGGGTCTTCCCAGGATTGGGCAATACTCTTAGTACCGTACTTTTCTTTGTGCACAATCACCAGACATTTACTATTGATGCAAAACTTTATATGCTGCATCGTACATCTATAAAAGATCAGATTGCTCCTCCAATAATACGGTAAAAGTGACTCCAAAAATTTACTGTATGATTTACCATATATTACACCAGGAAAATAAAATAATAAAGACATGCAGCCAGCTTGGCTTTTCTGCTATGTAGGGTGCGTCTCCTAGATCTTGTTTTCAGTTTCACTTCTGCACATCATCTAATTTTTTTCTTTTCATTCTCCAATCCTGGGCTTTTTTCTAATCTCTATAGACCTAAATGAACAGAGTAGAGCACATGCACGACCTCTCCATTAAGGCTGTGGTCACCGCAGACACCTCTCCCCATAGGGCACACATGTCAAACTCTGGCCCGTAGGCCAAATCAGGCCCGCTGGGGGGTTTAATATGGCCCGCAACACCAGAACCACCACAACTGCGTGGGGCCCGTTACTCCACGTGGGGCCCGTTACTCTGCGGGGAGGACTGCGTGGGGCCCATTATTCTGTATGGAAGACTGTGTGGGGCCCATTATACTGTATACTGGTTGGCCTGTGACTTTGTCCACGTTTTTCATTTTGGCCCATTTTGTTTGAGTTTGACATCCCTGCCATAAGGGGAGACTCTAGAGCTGGATCCACCATCCACCATCCATCTGACATTTGTAGCATATCCTGCAGATAGGCCCTAATTGGCTAAAATGAGAACATCCTTTCAAAGGGGTCATCTAATCAGAGAATAGGCCTAGAGGTCCCCATACACATGAATTATCCGAAGCGGATGCTACTGGCGAACAGTCTAATGTGTATAAGGGTCTCGTGACTCTTCCGACAGATGTCAGGGGAGTGATGGGTGCGTCCTGTTGAATTTCAATGGCTGATCCTTTGTCTGAGCATACCTGCATATGGGGGAGCTGGGAGAGGTAGCCATCTAGGCCAAGAGCTATCTAATGTATATAGGGGCAGATTGCAGCATATTCAGCTCCTGGCAAATTTTGCTGGAGATCAGGCATTTTTCTGCAGGGAGGTGAAATATTACCCCGTAGTGAAGTAACAGCACATAGTCAGGGGTTGTTTTTCTGAAAGCCCCTTTACCTTCTATAATTTGATCACTGTAGACAGAGGGAGGTTAACCAATTTTTATGGGGATTTCAGCGCTCGGTTATCTCCGGCAGTCACATACAGAATAAATGTAGAGATGGTCAAGCATAACGCTCGATTCAAACAGAGGACAGAAAAGACTTTCTCTGTTGACCACTAGGGGTTTCAGCAGTTGGACCCCCCATCAATCTAAAAGTTATCTCCTATCCTGTTGATAGGATTAGAACAATGTCTGGAACATCCCTTTAAATATTTACATCCAGAGATTAAGGGTTATGTGCACACGATGCAGAAATGCTCAGGATTTTTTCCTGAGCGTTTCTGCATCTCTCTGGCAGGAAAAAACGCATGCGGATTGTACATGCGGTTTCCTGCCAGGGACATGCGGATGTGAAGCGGTCTTCACTTTCATTTCCGCATGCGGGTTGACAAGCGCTTCCCAAGCGATTTTAGCATCACTTGGAAAGTGCTTGTCAACTTTACACTATATAAATCCATGCAACCGGCATGGATTTATATAGTGTGTGAATGTCAAAAAATATAAAATAAATCTATACTTTACCCTCTGATGGCCCCCGGTGTCCTGCTTCGCTCGGTCCCGGCTGCCGGCAGTGAAGACTTTAGGACCTTCCGACGTCAGCGTCATGTGACCCGTCACATGACTCTGACGTCAGCGAAGGTCCTTCTTCATTCAACCGCGAAGTGCGGGGAATCAAGCAGGAGCGCTGCGCGGGCCGTCAGAAGGTGAGAATATATATATATATTTTTTATTTTATTCTTTTTTTTTAATGCTACCTGGGTCTGGATGAGAGTCCTCTCCTCCACACCCGGGTACCATCCGCACATTAGACCGCATGAAAAGCGCATCAACATATACAGTGATGCGGATTCCATGCGGTCTAATGCAAGTCAATGGCGGCAAAAGAGCAGCGTTTCCGCAAAATTAATTGAAAAAATCCTGAGCATTTCTGCATCGTGTGCACATACCCTGACAGTGGATGTGACCAGGCAATTTTTCAAAGGTGTAGGGCTCCATAGTGTAAACCTGTTAGATTTGGGGTGGGGTGTTTACAACTCCTGAGGAGGGGCAACACCCGCGAAACACATCTGCAAATAGAGCTTCTAGTTTGGCTTTTTTTATTATTATACTTTTTGCTTATATAGCCTTCATCCAAAGTCATGTGGCAAGACTTGCTAAAGAGTCGATATAGACTTTTAAAATTGCCTTTTCCAATAGGCGGCGCTAGAGTTCAAGTCCTCTTCCTCTCTGCATATTTAATTTCCCAGAGGAGCATTGCATGGCTTTAAGTCTCAGGCAAATTTGTCAGGCAAATCACTCTCCACAAGGAGAGACGTTACCCCTTTACAAACCCTTTGGACACTCATCCCTCTGGAAAACCGGTGTATTGCTATTTGCATTTAGCAGCAGAAAAGGGTGCAGGAACCTTTTTCATTATCGCCATTGGCACTTATTCTGTCTGATCCGTGCTTGCGTTAAAATAACAACATATTAAAAATGTATTGCACTTCTTAATGATACATGAACACTACATATTTCCCCTTACAAGGGGTTTTCCACTTTCTGAAAACCTGTCCATTGGCTGCAGCTTGTTATTTAAAACACACAAAAAAACAGTGCTTTGCTCACCCTCCCTTTACATAATGCACTGCAATGTAAAAAAAAAGACTTGCTTATGGTCAGTGTTTTTGAGCTTCTTTTAACCGCTTCAGGCTTCCAAAGCGACCCTTTTGGCAGCTTGTGCTTGGAAGCTGTTCACTATTAATACATACAATTAAAAAAATGCCACAGGTAAAGCCCCCACAAAAAAGCATTGAGAAGGAAATGAGAAAAGACACTTCAGTGTAAAAACTGCCAGGGTTTTCTGCAATGGTCTTTTACAGAAAAGACTGAACACCAGGTATGCTGGTGCCTAATAGATAACATGTGCACATACCGCTAGTTTTTTTTGGTTGTTGAATAAACTGCAGCTGTGGAGCCGGGGTTTTCTAAATCTGGAAAACCCCTTTAACTGGAGCTGCCATATCAGCCTTAGGTTACAGGAAAAAAAGCCTTTACAAGTGATCACTGCTGCCGGGGCTATGCTGGGTCTAGGTAACCCGACAGCGGGGTGACATACAGTGTGTAAGGCTACCAGAGAGGCAGAAATATCTAGGCGCTCTTTTGTAACTTTCCTACAGTTTTGGGTTTACAGCTTCTATGCAGATCTATGTGTCTCCATAGTTACAGAATGCAAAATACAATTTGTAGTCCACCTCAGCAGTCAGGTAACTGAAGCATGAGAGGTCATCACTTTTGACGGTCCCAGCGGAGACTTTTAGAGCGACAGGACACTCATCCGGGAAGTATGGAGACATTTGTTATTTATAACATTTTCTGGTTATAGACAATTCTTGTTGGACAATTCCTTTAACTACTTCTGGACAGCTCAGACTATAAAAGTCAGGGTGGTCCGCGTTCTTCTAAAATGTCACTGTATAGGAGCGCAGCTACACGGGATCGTACACTTGAGGGGATCTGGCTGTCGGCAGAACTCTACATACAGAAGGGGGTTTACTACCATCTCTGTCTTCTCTATTGCTGTAGACACAATGCTGAACTACTGTGTATACAGTAATAGGAAGCACTGACAGTTCTTCCTCCTCTGGACCCAGCAGTCATGTGATCGCTAGGTGTAGGGACAGAGCAAGAGCTACTGGGTCCTAAAAGATCCAGACAGCTCTGCTACTGCAAGACAAAATATGGGGAAAAAATAATTTTGGGCGCTGTCATGATGAATAAAAGGATGAGAAGATACAGACAAACAACAAAAATGTTATTAAAAGACAACAACGCGTTTCAAAATTGATCTGGTTTCTTCCTCAGGTTATCATATTGTGCCCAGCGCAACGCTTTTATTTCATTGTTTGCTTTACTATAGTTTAATGAGCCGGTCTGTTAGCTTCAACAGGTGGAGCAGCAGTCTACATGAGTGTCAGGGTTTCACAGGGACGAAAGAGGAGATCACACAATATCCCACCGCTGCTGTCACTTTGTCAGGATTAAGCAGGGATTCGTGTGCACACGATCCCAATTACTCACTACATAGGTATCGGCAAGTGCACAGTGAGCGTATGGTGTACACACCTCCGGATTCCAACGCATGGAATATGTGTATACGCCCAGCACATTCACTGCCGGCTTCACGATAACCCCCTTATTATTATTCGCTGCCACCACCGACCAGCTTTTAAAATACAATGCAGGCCTGATAGGACGCCTGCTTTCTGGTAGCGTATATCGCTTCGGGGGAGGGAACGATTACAGAGCAAAAGAAACTGAACTATTACATTTTATATTTATTCCAAAAGGGAGGCAGTGTTTATGAAAAATATGCAAAGATTTTACAGGTGGAGACAATACAGTACAGAATATACAGTTACACAAAATAAAAAGGGGTTAACAAAAGAAACTTACTATAAAGACCGCAGAGACTATTCAGTATAGTTGGAAGGCAGCGCTCCTATGCCCTTTCAGCGAAAGTGACCCGTGTTACACATAAATATGTACTTTCAACATGAGTGCTGACCCATCTTCGGTCGGGTTTTTTATGCCGAAGGGAGGACCTGCCCACATACTCCCCTGTGATAACATCACGTGGGCTGGGCTCCAGCCTTCATATTTTTATTAAAAATATCTGGCTTCTGCGATAACTTCTCGCTGGTTGGTCGCAGAAACCCGAAAGTGATTTCTTGTAGAATGTAAGCTTGCGAGCAGGGACCTCACTCCTAATGTAACTGTTTAAACTGTCTTAAATTGTCTTGAATTTATTGTCTGTACATGTCCCCGCTTAATTGTAAAGTTCTGCGGAATATGTTGGTGCTATATAAATAAAAATTATTACTACCATATTTTCCATTATGAATTTGCCTTCCTTTAGAGACCACACATGACATAGGTGTAGTCTGTTATTTTGTACTTTTGAATTACCGCTCTCCAGAGGGGCATACAGCTACAGAAAACTATGCATATGGTTCCTTAGCTGACTCTGCCACTAAAAATATGGGTCACATTATTATCTGAGGTATAGAACTTTAGATATTCCATATTTTGCGTCGGTGCTGGCCAGACTGAAGATTGCTGTTCAGCAAAATGGGGAGGCCCCGGGGGTGAGAGAATTCTTTTGAAGCCCGGCAGTACATGCTTCTCACCTAGTTGTAAATTTATGGTAGGTCTCTGTTAATTGGGTTTGGCTCCTATCATGTGTGCTGCGATTTACATGGAGAGCTTTTTGCACTGACAAATGGTCGATAAGGGAGGGGGAAAGAGCAGCTTGGGGAGAGCGACATTTTCTTAATATTTTTATGACAATGAGGAATACCACTTAACTACTACTCTCATCAGAGTTGTGCCTGACCTGCACATCTCCACCGGGTGAGTAGATTCCATTTACTTTTCCCTATTTCTTATCACTAGTATTTCACCAAGGTGCGCTCCTATTTTGTCTTAGTCAGCTTTGCTATGCAGCAAAGAGGCTGAAATTCCCCCTGAAACTGTGGCTAATATACCATCCCAAGTTACAGGGAAAATCAGTAGTGTGAAATAAATAAACAGAAATGTATTTTTTTTCTTAAAAAAGCTGGGGCCATTCCAAATTTGCTGTTACTAGCCCTGCCCCCGTGGGAAAAAAAATGTGTCAGATACACAAAAGTATTTGTAAGGCCTCACTCACAGGTTAGCATTTTGATCATTATTTTTATGCCAAATCCAGGAGTGGAACTTACAGACAAAAACTATAATTGAAACATTGACACCTGGTCTGTGCTTTGGAAACTCTCCTGGTTTTGGCATAAAAATACTGATCAAAAACACTGATGTGTGAATGACATCTAACAGAAAGAGGAACAAAAACTAAAAATGTATTGTAGTGGTGCTTTGTAGACATAAAAAAAATAAACTGGAAAAAAAAAAAAAAAAAAAAGACCCAAAAAATAAAAAATATGAAAATAACTAGAAAAAAAAATTAAAAAAAATATTTGAAGATCAAAACGTGAAAAATGTTTTCAGGTTTTTAAACCTTAAAAGGTGTTTTCCCAT
The DNA here is from genome assembly GCF_046119375.1 of Phyllobates terribilis. Taxonomy (NCBI): domain Eukaryota; kingdom Metazoa; phylum Chordata; class Amphibia; order Anura; family Dendrobatidae; genus Phyllobates; species Phyllobates terribilis. Next base: position 91,355,030 of record NW_027362767.1, on the reverse strand, counting down.
GAACAAAAGTTTATTTTAATCAATAGATCTTGGAATAATAGGAATAATAATAAATTCAACAATTGGATGTGTTAAAAAAAATAAAAAGTTCCCGCGCTGAGACAATCTTATAAATGTGCCCCTGCTGTGTACTGTGTAATGGCTGTGTCTGACCGTAAAGGGACACGGTCTGATCATACCACATCTCCTGGGCAGGGGAGAAGCAAAAGAGTATACAGACAGGACAGCATGGGATCACAGAGGATTCTTTCTTTGAAGTAAAAATAATTTATAAACAGGCAGGGAAATGTTTTACCTCACAAAATATCTGTATACTCTTCTCCTTTCTCCCCTCCCCAGGAGATGTGGTATGATCAGACCATGTTCCATACACAGTCAGACACAGCCATTACACAGGGGCACATTTTGGCCTAGTGCCCATGAAGCAGAAATGCTGCTGATTTTTTCTGCATCTCCCTGGCAGGAAAAACACATGCGGATTTTACATGCGTTTTTTACATGAGATTTCTGCATGCAGGTTATCAAAGCGCTTTTCCAAACGATTTTAGCATCACTTGGAAAAGTGCTTGACAACTTGGTCACACAATAGAAATCCATGCAACCGGCATATATAGTGTGAGCAAGTAATAGTTAAAAAAAAAAAAAAAAGAATAAAAATGGTAAAATTTTTTTAAAAAAACATTATACTCCCCTTCTGATGGTCCGTGGTCTCCTTCTCCGGTGCGTCCGGTGTGTTGGGCGGCTCGCGGTGGTGTAAAAGGACCTTCCATGACGTCATTTAGTAATGTGACAGGTCATGCGACCGCCGACGTCAGCGGTCATGTGACCTGTCACATGACTAAATGACGTCATGGAAGGTACTTTTACACCATTGCGAGCCGCCAGGTAGCCATGACGCACCGTGCAGGAGACCGGGGGCCATCAGAAGGGGAGTATAATGTTTATTTTTTATTTTAAATTCTTTTTTTTTTTTTTTTACAGGTACTATGGTACACGGGTCTGGATGAGAGTCTCCTCTTCTCCAGACCCGGGTACCATCCGCACATTGAATCGCTTCATATCCGCGTGTGCACATGTAGTGATGCGGATATTATGCGATTCAATGGCGGCAAAAACGCCTCGCTTCCGCAAAAATAATGAACATACTGCGGATTTTTCCGCAACGATAATCCGCAGCGGAAATTTCCACAGTATGTGCACAGCACATGCGGATTATCATTGGGGACCATAGGGCACGTATTACCAAGCGTTGTCGCTGAGGAAATTCCGCGGCTAAAAAGCTTGAAAAACGCGTAGTGGTCGCGCAGCCTTATAAGATTATCTCAGAACAGGAACATTTTATTTAAACACATCCAATTGTGGAAGTTATTATTATTCCAAGATCTATTGATTAAAGTGAACTTTTATTCGTGGGAAAACCTCTTGAAGTACAAAAAAAACACCACAAAAATGCCTGGTCAGGAGACGGTAAACAGTCCTGAACTGGTTAATGGATCCTAATAGCTCATGACACAGAGGAGGAGGAGAGATCAGACCCCAGTATAGAGAACAGAGATCCAGTTAAATCCCACTTCCTTCCATATCCAGTTCTGGGAGAGCTGGCTGCTGACCTCCCCCTTCCCAGGCCTTTGACCCCTATCATGGCTGCTGACCCACCCATCCCCACCAATGGCCCCTGTACTGTGGACAATGTATTAGGAAAGAGGCATTCCTATCCGGGTCTGGGAAAGCTGGGTGACATTGCTGTGGAGTGTTGTACCGCCACAGCCATAGGTAAGGAATGACCAGTGTGACACAGCCAGTCATGATCCACAGGCCCTGCGTGACACAGCAGCTGCGGGATAGCAGAGGGAAAAGAAGGAACAGCTACCGGCTACTCACCGACTTGATAGAGTCTCCCTTCTGGGGAGAAAATCGTGATGTGCCGGTCAAACCCCGCGCTGGACCCCCGAGACATGACTAGACAAAGATGCAGCAACTTCCCGGTGCCTCAATGGATCGTGCGGCGCTGTCGATTCTGCGTCATCATTCTCCGCGGACTAGCGCACCAATCACAAGCTGGAATCCCTACCACGTGACCTAAGAAACGTCACACCGCGGCCATCTTTTAATAGGGAAAGGTGCCCAACCTTCAAATCGAAAGTGCAAAGAGAATGTTGTTTCTAAAGTGCGTTCTGTGTGATAGGACGTGTGACGGGGCCGCCATCATTACGGGGAGAATATTTAGCCCTTGTAGGGAAACTATTGACACATAGTTAAAATTAGATGACGTATGAGCGTTAAAGAGGTGACCAACCCTGGTGAGGTTAAAATTAGATGACGTATGAGCGTTAAAGAGGTGACCAACCCTGGTGAAATCTCTGTCTAGCACTGTAGTTTGCTGAATCCTAATGGGTGTGTAGTGTTCCAGTGGTCGCAGAAAATTTTACCAGGGATGGACAACCCCTTTAAGGCTGTCACTTAAAAATAGGGGCTTTTTATAGGTAGCTTTTATCATACGGGCACTAAAAAACAGACGTGTGTATGTGTTCACGGATGGTAAAGATCAAGGCACCCGTGTACAAGACAAGTGGCCAACGCGTTTCTGATCCACGACTGCCTTCTCCCAGGGCTGTAAGGCAGATGATGGAGGGACTTGTAGAAAGTCGCCCCCGCCACGAATGGAGCTTTCACTACACTATTACACATAGTTTATAGACAAAATGTCGGCAAAGTAAAGCTGGCTACACCCGAGATTCAGGTCAGCTGAGCCTGCTCATGGGGTAGCAAACGGCAAATGCTGCCGGAGAAGAAAGATGGTGGATTTCAGCATGCCCAATCATTAAAGGGCAGGTGTCTGCCATGGGCTTATTCCCGTCTCCACTTTGAAGTGCGGCCACACGTGCGGGAATCACAGGAGAAGGAAGAGGAACTCCAGCTCCATAAAAAAAAATATTTTTTATTATTTAATTTAAAAGTTCATGATCCACAGGGTTCAGATAAAAAAAATGCATGCAATATAGCTAAATGCTCTGCGTTCTTTGAAACGCGTAGGTATATTGCATGAATTTTTTTTAATCTGAACCCTGTGGATCATTAACTTTTAGATGAAATAATAAAAGTATTTTTTTATAGGGCTGGAGTTTCTCTTCCTTTTCCTGTGATACTTTACTGATCACTGGGGGGCCAGACCTCACAGAGCCCCCACAATCCAGAGACAAAGAGTCTGTAACCCGGCGCTGCAGAGCACTGTATTGAAAGGAGGGTTGGTGAGCACGATCCATTTACTGTCTGTTCTAGGAATAACAGTATAAAGGGGCTGTCCAAGACACCACTGACGATCCCTACAGCGCCACCTTGTGGTGGGTTTGACCACAGGCTTACAAAGGCCGAAGGGGCCCTTGTTCCAGAATATTATATGGGCCCTTTGCAGTCCAATGGCTCCATATAATGCACAATTCCGTCTGCTTTGGAGGTAGAAGTGGCCCCCTTACCTCTTGGGCCACTGTGCGGCTCCTTTTGGGTTTTCCCATCACAGACAGTAATGGCATATCCATATCCCTGGCATATCCATATCCCTAGCATATAGTGTTGGACTTGGGTGATAGGGGCCCATCCGGTAACAATGATAGCAGGGGCACACTTTTCCGCTACATCAAATATTACCTGACCCTCATTCATAAACTCTGCTATTTTTATCTGACAAACAGGGTTAAATAAATGATGCAATGCTGCTTTTGTCTGTAAATAATGCATTAAGTGTGCTATGCTAAGCACTGCTCATGTATGGGGCCCCCCGGGGGATTTACCTCTTCACCTATGGGCCAGTCCGAGCCTGTTAGCATATGTTATCCTGTGCAGGGAACTGTAGGATGGATCCCTTCACTTGAAATGTTAAAAGCATATTCCCGTCTTAGAATGTTTTAGCACTTCACTGGATATGACATAATATTATGACTGGTTTTGTTCTAAAGCCAAAGACACCTGCCAAACTGAGGAACCAAAATTTTACAGTATTTTCCCAGTACATTGGTGCACTTTTCTATCTGCTATGCAAGTATTTGCAATGCAGCTTCGGTCAAGTGTATAAAGCTTTTCTGCAATTCGCTATACCCGGGGTGCACCGTTGCAGCAATGCAGGGTGGCCACGCTCTTAATTAATGCTTTGACCATTTTAGTATAAGGATGCAGCCTGCAGTTACAGAAAAAGTCAGAACTCTCAGCACAAATAGGAGACAACTTTGTGTTTTCAAGGGGATAAAGAACCTCTTGAAAATGCCAGTATAGGCAAAACACATAGGGGTAAGGAAGGGGAGGGTTTAATGGTGGTTCTGCTAGGCGCACCATATAGACATAGCTACTGTCATATAACATGAGAAAAAGTAAATGAGCTGATAAGCAGATTTAGTAATTTAAAGGGAATCTATCCCCCCTATTAACCTAAGTTTTACACTAAAGAGTTCCGATCTTTTGAAAAAAAAAACAAAAAAACATAGTTTAACGCTGATGGCCAGTGTTACATATGTTGCTCATTTTGAGTGTCAGTTCTCTGTATCAGGAGGGATATGCCAATCGTATTGAGCTGGGTGTTGGAATACCTATAGTTGGCCATACACATACCTCCCTACTTTGAAAGATAATAAAGAATGATGCATTTTACACTGAACCAGTAACCCAACCTCACCCAGGCCTTTATATGAGTTGACAAAAAAATAATAGTGAAGCCCATTAGTGTTCCCAAATAGTACAGTGCTCTTTATGTTCCCCCCACAGTGCCAACTACACATAGTGTGATGGACTTTCACAGTGGGCCCAACACAGCATGATGTCCTCAAACCACCTCTGATACATAGTATGATGGCCCCACAACTCCCCACACACTTAGTAAGATTCCCCCACATACACAGTAGGATGCACCCTTCATGCATAGTATGATGTCCCCACAGTGTAGACATACATCTGCTAGATCAAACACACACCCTGCTGTATGTCACACTGTAGAGGGATCAGCTTTATTCTCATTTGCACATGGAAACACGAGAAGTAATGGGATGAAACTGAATGGGAGAAGATACAGATTAGATATTAGAAAAAACGTTTTGACAGTGAGGGTGATCAATGAGTGGAACAGGCTGAGGTCTCCTTCAATGTAAGTCTTCAAACAGAGGCTGGATAGACATCTGTCTGAGATGGTTTAGTGAATCCTGCATTGAGCAGGGGGTTGGACACCATGACCCTGGAGATCCCCTCCAACTCTAACATTCTATGATTCTATATTTTATTCCGATCCGAGTACCAGTGCCCACATCATGCTGCTGTTAGGTTCCTTTAAAGCACCGTTTTTGTTTATTGCTGCGCTGGAGTGGTGCTACTAATCTAAGTTCTCTGCCTCTAGTCTTATACTTACCAGCCGCCATCTTTATCTTTTATCAGCGCTGCTCCGGTCCGTCTTCAGCAGTTTGTGATCTGCCGGATCCCTCCAGTGTTTGCTGGGTGAGCCGGAAGACACTACTCACATAATGTAAGTTTATTAGAGACAGAGCAAGGATCTCATAGAGACAGAGCGAGGATCTCATAGACACACATTGAGAGCTTGTGACTGTTACCTTTGAATTTCGGTCAGTCAGAAGTTGCGGTCAGAAGACGGCAGCGCGGGACCGGAGCGGCGCCGGTAGGATCTGAAGACGGCGGCTGGTGATTATAATACTAGGGTCAGGGAACTGAGATTAGTGGCGCCACTCCAGGGCTGAAATAAAACAAAAATCGCTGGAGTGGTGCTTTTGACGCGCCCCTGGGCCTGCTGTGTCGCGCAGCGTCTCGCGCACGGGGGCTTACCCGGAACCGGATCAGATGAGGGTTGTAGTCTCCGAGTGGCGGGGACCCGGTCCGTGCCCAGGGAGTCAAACTCAGTGTGTGGCAGTCTTGATAGATGTTATTTGAGTGTCGACTACGCCACCCGTTGATTTGCAGCTATGGAGCTGCCGCTGCAGGGCAGACCGCTGAGGCCGGTGTAGAATTGTGCAGCGTGATAGTATAACCCCCAACGGGAGGGGTATGGCCTCAGGGCAGCCGACGTGGAAGATGGGGGTAGCAGGAACCACTCAGAGACGGTGCGGTGTAATTCAGGGTCTTTACTGGTAACAACGATAGACCCTCCCGGAGTACTTGCTAGCGAACGGGGCCTGGTCAGTCCTTGAGCAGATGGGATCTCCCCTGGCCAGGCGGAGTTGTAGGCCTCCCAAACTGACTGTACTCTTCTGGCTACCTTGCTAGAAGCGGATATAAGTAGCCCACGTCCCTGAGTGTACCGTGTGGTGCTCACCCGTATGGCCGGTGACTCGGGGCCTTCTAATGGCTTCCGCTCCACGATGGCGGTGCTGGTCCCACGCGTGTGACCGTGCCTTCGGGTTTCTGGGCCTGAGGACCTGAAATCCCCTGCCGGTCGGCTTCTGCTGCTGGGTAAGAGTTAGTCCCCACAGCCTCGGACGCCGGGTCCGGTAAGAAAGCTTCTCAGTCAGGGCGAGCTCTGCAGCTGCCAGCCCCTGACTCGTAGTAGTATTGCTCCCACTGAGCTCCTGCTGTTTCTTCCTATGACTGTTTCTTGTCTCTACTCTCCTTCACTCCTAACCCTGCTTCAGCCCCGGGTTTATATAGGGGAAGTTCTTCCCCTCCCAAGACTGGGCAGGAGGTGTGGCATGCACAGGATCCCTGACCAAAGGACCTCCCACCTGCTCTCAGACATAACATTACATTACTGTGGAAACCAGACCCCTGGGGTGCCACATTTTAATTTTATTTTACTTTATATGTTTATTTTTATAACCCAGCGTTTTTTTTCTTTTCTTTTTTGCTTGATTAGTACTAAAGTACCTAAATACATCACTTTGTGATTAGGTAATCCTGCTTGTTCTTTATTAGGAAATCTAGCAAAAACGCATTAGATCAGAATGTTCTTCAGCAAGTTCCTAATAATTGCAGGATGTTATCAGTTAGTAGAATTGGCCGGCTAAGCACAATTTACAGGAAAGAACAACGTATTGACTGTGGTGCGGCATGATAAGTGAAGATAAGCAATTTTCCCTCCTCTTTGGGTGAAAATGTCCTGTATGTATTTTGAACAATTTTAATTCAGTTTTCATGAACAACAACAAAAGGCAAAAATCTAACTATAAGGAGAAAAATAACAAAACATAAACGCACACAAATGAAAAAAACAACAACTCATTTATACAAGAAGTAAGTAACCACAGTCATTGTTCTAAGTAATGAAATAACAGTGAGGAAACCACACGCAGCTAAAAAATTGTTCCCTCCTTGGACAATAAATTTTTTTTAAAAATGTATAGATAAGGAAAATAACCAGCACTTGTCATGGTGTAAGTCACAAAAATACCACGCAGTGCTACTACTATTTAGGAGCACCATAAAGGTTTCCTTTCGGAAGGTTTTGTTTGTACTCATGTGCCTAATATAAATCCCTACTGTATGCAACCATGTAGTACCATATGTCATCAATAGCCTTCCATTGTAAACCTCCCCCCCAAAACTAGATAATGCATGGTATCTGCTTCTTCTCAGTGTGTCTCTGCATTGATAAATATGTATACCATAGTCCTTAAAGCCCCCCATACACATTAGACTTTTGTCAGTTGAACCCACCAATAATGATAAGTTTGGCCAACCCACGTGTATGGGAGCACCGGACAATTGTCGAAAGAGTTAAGGTTCCGGAATGTCCAATTTCGGACTGCCGATCGTATGGGCTCCCAGAGATAAGCCGCTGACAGCCGCTCTATCATAGAAAACAGAGGATCGTGCAGAAGAACGAGCGATTCTGTATATGTGAGAGACAACTCAGATGGCTGCGGGCTGAACAATCCGCCAAACCATCGTTGAGTTGACAGCCATCTAATGTGTATGGTGGGCTTTACGGATGTATGTTCCCTATAAGGAATTTAAAGCGTCATTATCAATAGTATAGAAAAATAGTAATCAGCTCACCTATTCACAAATGCAGGTGTGCACGGATCCGAGTTCCTAAGGGAATAGTCCATATAACAGAGGCAGTTGATCCAGCACTTCCAATAAAACGTGTATTTTTATTCAGAAAATTTCATCCATAAAAAAATACACTGCTCAAAAAAATAAAGGGAACACTCAAATAACACATCCTAGATCTGAATGAATGAAATATTCTCATTGAATACTTTGTTCTGCACAAAGTTGAATGTGCTGACAACAAAATCACCCAAAAATCATCAATGGAAATCAAATGTATTAACCAATGGAGGCCTGGATTTGGAGTCACCCCCAAAATTAAAGTGGAAAAACACACTACAGGCTGATCCAACTTTGATGTAATGTCCTTAAAACAAGTCAAAATGAGGCTCAGTATTGTGTGTGGCCTCCACGTGCCTGTATGACCTCCCTACAATGCCTGGGCATGCTCCTGATGAGGTTGCGGATGGTCTCCTGTGGGATCTCCTCCCAGACCTGGACTAAAGCATCCGCCAACTCCTGGACAGTCTGTGGTGCAACGTGACGTTGGAGGATGGAGCGAGACATGATGTCCCAGATGTGCTCAATCGGATTCTGGTCTGGGGAACGGGCGGGCGAGTCCATAGCTTCAATGCCTTCATCTTGCAGGAACTGCTGACACACTCCAGCCACATGAGGTCTGGCATTGTCCTGCATTAGGAGGAACGCAGGGCCAACCACACCAGCATATGGTCTCACAAGGGGTCTGAGGATCTCATCTCGGTGGCGAGCACATGGAGGGCTGTGTGGCCCTCCAAAGGAATGCCACCCCACACCATTACTGACCCACTGCGAAACCGGTCATGCTGAAGGATGTTGCAGGCAGCAGATTGCTCTCCACGGTGTCTCCAGACTTTGTCACGTCTGTCACATGTGCTCAGTGTGAACCTGCTTTCATGTGTAAAGAGCACAGGACGCCAGTGGCGACTTTGCCAATCCTGGTGTTCTGTGGCAAATGCCAAGCGTCTTGCACGGTGTTGGGCTGTGAGCACAACCCCCAGCTGTGGACGTCGGGCCCTTATACCACCCTCATGGAGTCGGTTTCTAACTGTTTGTGCAGACACATGCACATTTGTGGCCTGCTGGAGGTCATTTTGCAGGGCTCTGGCAGTGCTCCTCGCACAAAGGCAGAGGTAGCGGTCCTGATGCTGGGTTGTTGCCCTCCTATGGCCCCCTCCACGTCTCCTGGTGTACTGGCCTGTCTCCTAGTAGCGCCTCCAGCCTCTGGACACTACGCTGACAGACACAGTAAACCTTCTTGCCACAGCTCGCATTGATGTGCCATCCTGGATGAGCTGCACTACCTGAGCAACTTCTGTGGGTTGTAGAATGCATCTCATGCTACCACGAGTGTGAAAGCACAACCAACATTCAAAAGTGACCAAAACATGAGTCAGAAAGCATTGGTACTGAGATGTGATCTGTGGTCCCCACCTGCAGAACCACTCCTTTATTGAAGGAGTCTTGATAATTGCCAATAATTTCCATCTATTGTCTATTCCATTTGCACAAGAGCATGTGAAATTGATTGTCAATCAGTGTTGCTTCCTAAGTGGACAGTTTGATTTAACAGAAGTTTGATTTACTTGGCGTTATATTCTGTTGTTTAAGTGCTCCCTTTATTTTTTTCAGCAGTGTATATAATTCCAAAAGAAAACCAACACCTTGAATGTATCTCCCTTGGGACTATTTCCTCAGATGACACACTTGTCCATATGTCTTTGTGGATTTCTTATGGAATTATAGATTTTTTATGGATGAAATTTTCTGAATAAAAATACACGTTTTATTGGAAGTGCTGGATCAACCGCCTCTGTTATATGGGTTATCAATAGTATCATAGTGTCATGTTGAAAATTCTGATCAGCGGGGGTTCAGGTGCTGAGAACCCAACGAATTGCTGGAACCAAGGGGTAGTAGTGCTGAGAGCTGTGATGGTCATGCTCAGTGTGTCTTGGACACAGTGACTGACTGCTCAGTCGTCCAATCTAGGGCAGGGGCATGCTGAGCTGTCAGTATTTTGAGTGACAGCTCGGCCATCCAATCTGGGACTAGGAGGTGCTGAGCTTCCTTCAGGTGTTCCCTGTTCGAAGTGATGACCCAGCTACCTAACTAAACTGTCTTGTCTCAGATAGCTGCCAGTCGTAGCTTTCAGCTCTGTTTGGTTTGTCCTCTGTGCTTTGTTCTCTGAATTCAGACATGCTGGTCTTATGTTGCCGGACCCTGGATTTGCCTATTGACTGCATGTTTTTTATTACCCCTTTTGTCTTGACGCCTTCTGACCTTGGAATACTGACTCTGAACTGTGACTTGACTACGCCTTTTGCCTTACCCCTTTATGATGAGCCCTCTTGGTATCTGACCCCGGACCTCTTGACTACCCAAGCATCACTGCTTGTCTGTGACTGTGATTAAATCTGATGTCCGAGGTAAGCCATAAAGACAGTTCACAGCCAAGGACCGCTTGTTTATGTCACCATTTCTATTCCTTTGTCCCAGCCAAGTTCTTGACAGTTACACCCCACGAATCAATACTTCTGACATGCCTTAAAAAACAAAATATGAATACTTTACATTTTATCAATTGTTGAAATTTTTTTTACGACACATTCCCTTTAAAGTTTGTTGTGCCAATAATATTACAAAGTTTCAGTCCATAAGTGCAGTCACAAAGTTTTATAAAACAAACCTTTGTTCACTTTATTTGGGTGTCTCAATGCAACTCTGTAACGTCTTCAATGCTTCACCTATTCTTAAAGATGTTTCCCACAAAAGACATAATAGATATTAACTCTCACTGATTTTGTAGGCTCGTATGAAAAGTCTTCAGACCATGCAGCCCGTTTCCCATAATGTTACATGTGCGGTGCCTGCACATTCTTTTTTTTAATTTTTATACAAAATCTTAAATTGAAACTTCAAATATGAAGAAGTAAAAATTAAACGACCGGACAGACAGGAACACTACAGGTACAATTTTTGGTTTCAACATACCCTTTTATTTCTCTGAACAACGAGATAGTGAAGGGGAAGTGTATCTTACAGTAAATGAGAGCCACTATATAAGTGAAAATGTACAGAATATCTGTCATCTGATTAGTTTACTAAGAACCTATTCACGTCTCCAGGGTACTCTTTCTCTTATGTGTCACCAGTGGAGTACAGTGGGTTGTCCACGCCCCTGTCCAAGACAAGTACTTTGTGCCTCTAACCCGTGGACCATTAACTCTCCCTGAGCCCTTTCCACAAGGACAGCATTGAATGTCTTACTCCCCAATCACATACAGTTGTGCTCAAAAGTTTACATACTTTTGAACTTTTAATCAGGGTCATTTGGATGTTTTTGGTTGTCATTAAGATTTACAAAGAGAAAACACAGTAGTTTGACAATAAATGGCTTCACCCAACCAATAACCATGAGTGGAGAAAAAGTTTTTTTTGTTATCATTCATATTCTCTGAAACAAAGCCAAGAAAGCAAAAATTCTGCCGGGGTATGTAAACTTGAGCACAACTGTATATTGTATTTTAAGAAAAGGCTTAAAGTAACACTAAGTTCACATTTCCATGCATTCCATTTGTCTGTTCAGCTTAGAGAAACAAATGGAATTCATATGCAAAAAGAAAACCACTGCATTCTGTAAACAGAAGCAGAGTGGTCCCACTGATTATTATAGGGTTTGTTTGGGTTCTGATTTCTGCAAGTATTTACAACAGAAGAAGTTTTGCATTAAGGATTCATTTTCCATTGTAAAAACAGACACAAAACAGAACCCCATAATAATCAAAAGGGGACCCTCTGCCTCCGGTTCCCATCATTAATTAAATGGATCCTTTTGCACATTGTGAAGAATATTGAAGATACAATCCCATGTCAATCATTGTGCCCTGTTTGGTGGGCGATTATAGAGGTCTACAATGTACAGCTGTAATTGGACACTTTTGCAGCTAAACAAGAAGGGAGGGGGCTGAGGGACAGTGAGTGACAAAGCCTCCACCTTCTGCTGTGGAGCTGCCACAGGAAGACCCCCTGTGGACCTCAGCCATGCAGTATGTCCTTTGTGTCAGACAAGTATAATTCAATACTGAGTTATGGGAATACGATACATCCCAGCGATACACCAAATAGATTTTTGGAATCACACAAACAGGAGGAATGTCACCCTGGCTTCCAGCACAGTCTAGCGCGTAGGGATGAGGAGATATACGGCACAGCCTTTCGGAAACTCCTAAGGCCATTGTGTTTGGTCTCCCTGCGTAGCAGGGGCCTGGCTGGATCCGATGACATCAGAACGAGCTCCCTAGGACCATTCATTAAGGAAGTATAGCCCATTTTAATTTTTGGAGTTTGTAGCTGAGAGAGACCAGGGGTGGAGATTTAGGTCCAGCCAGGGGGCAGGAGGGGGAGTGACCCAGAGGGTTTAAGAGCTCCAGCAGCCCTAGCTCAGTGTCTTTTCCCTGGGAGGTCGCGACGACACATTGTGTGGGAGAGGTCCCGCATCAAAGAGGACCACAAGCCTCCCATGTGGCAGCCCCTCCCCTGCAAGCCAGGCCTTCCATCTGACTCTCAATAACTGCTTATATATTTTGTACCCATGCTATTGTGTTTGCATCTCTGATCATTATGTATGTAGAACCCTTGGGCTTCTCTTTTATCTCGATCCACGAACTCTCACGTCCGGTGTCCGGCCCCACAAACACGCTACCGGGGCTGGTTCCTGGCCCGATATAACCCGGTCCGCTAGTGGGAATTATATTTGATAGGAACTGGTGGCAGCTCTACCAGGCCGACAAGGTTCTGCTTCACTGGGGCTAGTGAAGGGACCTCTCAGCCTGTCAGGGGTGTGAGCAAGTGTGGTGCCACGTCAGTGACTGAGTGGGCCACCTCTTCTCATGCCCCGTGCCTTCCTGTACCTGTGGGGATAGGGGGTGTCTGTGTAGAACTGTACCAATCTGACCTTACGCGTTCCTGAGGGGGGTGTGGAACGTCACGTTGGTGCAAAGGGCAGATCCGTATCACGTGATCCATCTGACGTAATTGTGACGTCAGGCGGGTTGCGAGGTGTGGATCCGTCACAAGTGGTGGCAGCGGTGGGATTCTGCGGGATCTCTCTGGAGCCATTCATCACACATGAGTTCCATTTTTTCCACAAAATGAAATAGGACATTTGGAATGCCTTATGCAACACACCCCCATTCCTCTCCATGCTTTGCCACTCTTTCTACAGGTTTATATTAGATGGTCCGTGGCATTCAACGATTGGCAGCAGTTTAACAGTTTGGACAGGTCGCCCGCACTTCCCATGCATACAGAACGATGAGTAATAGATCACTCAGTGCACAGGTTGCCATTGGTCTCGGCAGCACATATCCTGCTTACACAGGACGATGAACTGCCGAGAACGATAATTTATAACCAAACTTAAAAATTATTTCACTTGACGAACAACTGCTTTTCTTGTTTGTCAGGCGATAGGTTGCCTCGTTTCTATGCCTGATTATTGTGAAATAAGTGTTCCTGATAATCATTCAGTGTAAATAAACTTTGTCTTTATTCAATGCACAGCCTTTCTTACAGTAAACTCTGAGCTGCAGTAATGCAGGAGTCAAGATGAGTGTCATGTTGCTGTATTCTGCATAGGCAGCAACTGAGATAAAGTGCTCAGTATAATGACTGTACTGAGTTCTTTGTCATCTCGGCCACAGCAGCGTGACAGTGATCTTGACTGCGGTGTAGGCAGCAATAGAGATCCTGTCAATTGCAAGATCTCGATTGCTGCCTATGCAGCAATCAAAAGGACTTTTTAATCACCTGTGCTCTTCATAGGCAGCAACTTAGATAACGCTAGTCATTATACTGAGCGTTTTGTCATCTCAGTTGCTGCCTATGCAGAATGTAGAAACCAATGACAAAGTCCTCTTTATTGTTGCATTGTTTATAGGTTTTACTGTTGGCAGCATTTGGGCAGTACAATCCTTTGTGTTCCTTGGGCTTTGTCATTATATCAGACTCCACTTTAAATTTGGCTAAGATGATGCTTGTGAAAAAGTTCTAATTCTGGACAACCTTCTACAGTTGAAACCAGAAGTTTACATACAGTTAGGTCCATATATATTTGGACAGAGACAACATTTTTCTAATTTTGGTTCTAGACATTACCACAATGAATTTTAAACAAAACAATTCAGATGCAGTTGAAGTTCAGACTTTCATTTGAGGGTATCCACATTAAAATTGGATGAAAGGTTTAGGAGTTTCAGCTCCTTAACATGTGCCACCCTGTTTTTAAAGGGACCAACAGTAATTGGACAAATTAAGTAATTGTAAATAAAATGTTCATTTCTAGTACTTGGTTGAAAACCCTTTGATGGCAATGACTGCCTGAAGTCTTGAACTCACAGACATCACCAGACGCTGTGTTTCCTCCTTTTTGATGCTCTGCCAGGCCTTCACTGCGGTGGTTTTCAGTTGCTGTTTGTTTGTGGGCCTTTCTGTCTGAAGTTTAGTCTTTAACAAGTGAAATGCATGCTCAATTGGGTGGAGATCAGGTGACTGACTTGGCCATTCAAGAATATTCCACTTCTTTGCTTTAATAAACTCCTGGGTTGCTTTGGCTTTATGTGTTGGGTCATTGTCCATCTGTTGTATGAAACGACGACCAATCAGTTTGGCTGCATTTGGCTGGATCTGAGCACACAGTATGGCTCTGAATACATCAGAATTCATTCGGCTGCTTCTGTCCTGTGTCACATCATCAATAAACACTAGTGACCTAGTGCCACTGGCAGCCATGCATGCCCAAGCCATCACACTGCCTCCGCCGTGTTTTACAGATGATGTGGTATGCTTTGGATCATGAGCTGTACCACGCCTTCGCCATACTTTTCTATTTCCATAATTCTAGTAGAGGTTGATCTTGGTTTCATCTGTCCAAAGAATGTTCTTCCAGAACTCTGCTGGCTTTTTAAGATGTTTTTTAGCAAAGTCCAGTCTAGCCTTTTTATTTTTGATGCTTATGAGTGGCTTGCACCGTGCAGTGAACCCTCTGTATTTACTTTCATTCAGTCTTCTCTTTATGGTAGATTTGGATATTGATACGCCTACCTCCTGGAGAGTGTTGTTCACTTGGTTGGCTGTTGTGAACGGGTTTCTCTTCACCATGGAGATTATTCTGCGATCATCCACCACTGTTGGCTTGTTTCACCTGCATGGAGAGCTCCTTTGACCGCATGTTTACTTCACAGCAAAACCTTCCAAATGCAAGCACCACACCTCAAATCAACTCCAGGCCTTTGATCTGCTTAATTGAGAATGACATAACGAAGGGATTGCCCACACCTGTCCATGAAATAGCCTTGGAGTCAATTGTCCAATTACTTTTGGTGCCTTTAAAAACAGGGTGGCACATGTTAAGGAGCTGAAACTCCTAAACCCTTCATCCAATTTTAATGTGGATACCCTCAAATGAAAGCTGAAAGTCTGAACTTCAACTGCATCTGAATTGTTTTGTTTAAAATTCATTGTGGTAATGTCTAGAACCAAAATTAGAAAAATGTTGTCTCTGTCCAAATATATATGGACCTAACTGTACACTATATAAAAAGACACATATGCATGTTTTTCTCAGTATCTGACATGAAATCAGAATAAACCTTTCCTGTTGTAGGATTACCATAATTTTTAATATTTGCAAAAATGCCAGAATAATGAGAGAGAGAGAATGTTTTAAGGCATTTTTATTACTTACTGCAAAGTCAAAAGTTTACATACATTTCATTAGTATTTGGTACCATTGCCCTTGAACTGAATGACTTGGGTCAAACGTTTGGGATATCCTTCCACAAGTTTCTCACAATAGTTGGTTGGAATTTGGGCCCATTCCTCCTGACAAAACTGGTGTAACTGATCCAGGTTTGTAGGTCGCCTTGCTCGCACCTGCCTTTTCAGCTTTGCCCATATATTTTCAATAGGATTGAGATCAGAGCTTTGTTATGGCCACTCCAAAACATTGACTTTGTTATCCTTAAGCCACTTTGTTACCATTTTGGCAGTATGCTTCTGGTCCATTTGGAAGACCCATTTCCGCCCAAGCTTTAACTTCCTGGCTGATGTCTTGAGATGTTGCTTCAATATTGCCACATAATCTTCTTTTCTCATGATGCCATCTATTTTATGAAGTACACCAGTCCCTCCTGCAGCAAAACATCCCCACAATATGATGCTGCCACCCCCGTGTTTCACAGTTGGGATGGTGTTCTTAGGCTTCCAAGCTTCTCCCTTTTTCCTCCAAAAGTAACGATGGTCATTATGCCCAAAAAGATAAATTTTAGTTTCATCAGACCACAGGACATGTCTCCAAAAATTAAGTTCTTTGTTCCTGTGTTCATTTGCAAACATTATATATATAAAAATATAGAATGATCACTGGAAGGGACGGATTTGGGGCCACTGGAAAGGGCTCATTAAATATTTTTAGCCCCAAATCCGTCCTTTCCAGTGATCATTCTCGGCGCTCTACAGACCGCTTCTTTTTTATATATATATATATATATATATATATATATATATATATATATATATATATATATTCTCTAGTCCCTCTCTTGAGGGTCAGCGGCAAGAGCAGCTTTCTGCACCATTTGCCAAACCCTCCCTGCAATTTCGCCCCTCCCTCGATAATTTGATGACCTGTGGCTAGGGGGCCGCTTCTTTCTAACTAATAGGACTTGCGGTGACGTGCATCTCATCCCGAGTCACGTGGTCTGCGACCAGGAACCCGGAAGCGGTGAGCACAACCAGCGGTCCGCAGCGCACGGCACGTGGCGTGCACACCGACCTGCACCACGCAGTGAGATTCGCTCTCTCCCCCCACCCTCTGACAGTTACCGGGGTTGTGCCAGGGTGCACAACTCCAGTAGATGAGTGGCCTCTCGGCCGTTTCCAATTTTCACTGGTCCTTCAAATAGCGCGCTTTTTTTTTCCTTTTCTTTCTCATTTGCAAACAAGAATCTGGCTTTTTTATGTTTCTTTTGGAGTAATGGCTTCTTCCTGTCAGAGTTGCCTTTCAGCCAATGTTGGTACAGTACTCGTTTCACTGTGGTTATTGACACAATCTTACCAGCTTCCGCCATCATCTTCACAAGGTCTTTTGCTTTTGTCCTTGGGTTGATATGCACATGTCGGACCAAAGCACGTTCATCTCTGGGACACAGAACCCGTCTCCTTCCTTAGCAGTATTATGGCTGGGCATTCCCATCTTGTTTGCACTTGCATATAATTGTTTGTACAGATGAACGAGGCACCTTCAGGTATCTGGAAATTGTACCCAAGGATGAGCCAGACTTGTGCAAGTCCACGATTCTCTTCCTGATATCTTGGCTGATTTCTTTAGACTTTCCCATGATGCTACACAAAGAAGCAGTGTATTTCAGGTGTGTATTAAAATACATCCACAGGTGTGTCTATAATTAACTCAGATGTGGCCAAAAAACCTATCAGAAGCTTCCAAACACATGACATCATCATATGGGCAGTCCAGAATTGTTTAAAGGCATAGTAATCTTAGTGTATGTAAACTTTTGACTTTGCAGTAAGTAATAAAAATTCCTTAAAACATTCTCTCTCTCTCATTATTCGGGCATTTGGCAAATATAAAAAATTATGGTAATCATAATTGACCTAAAACGGGAAAGGTTTATTCTGATTTCATGTCAAATATTGAGAAAAACATGCATATGTGTATTTTTATATAATGTATGTAAACTTCTGGTTTCAACTGTACATATTGTGCTGGGGGAAAAAGGAACATTTGTTGTTGGGTTTCCCCACTGATTACAACTCATCAGTGGGGTCCCAATAATGGGACACTCAGTAATGAGCCTATTGTTGGGTACCATCCTCACAAAAAGGTTTTTTTTTTTTTTTTTAAAAAAAAAAAAAAAAAAAAAAAGGTGTACAATCTCTTTAAGCAGAAAGAAAAGTCATAATGTAAGATTCAATAAGATTTAATTCAGCATAACACAAAGTTGCACAATAAATCCGCACAAAATAAAACTCAGATCACACGATCACGGATCGGTCAGGACTGCTAGGATAACTTTTTCATACACAGCCAAGTCTTGGGCACCTCATAGGCTGTTCTCTTTACCCCCATTTCATCGTATGGGATGTGCCAAGAAGTTTGTGTATTCTGCAGGATGGTATCATAAGTCAGGATTGGCTGCGGGAACAAGAAAAAGAGTTAAAGAACCATTTTTTTAAACTAATTGTCACATTTACTCAGATGTTAAAAGGGTTTCCTGTTGTAAGAATACATTTTACTGGCTATGTAAGGAAGGTCTGCTGACACGTCAATGTTGTAGAGTTGGGATCTGCTATGTACGGCTTAAAAGTTGCACAAAAAAAGCTTTGGGTTAACAAATATTGGAAATGTTGTCAAAATGCAAAAATGGAACGAAAGCAAAAAAAAAAGTATCATTTGGAAATGTTACGATTGTCAGTAAATTGCGCAAAACAGGATAACCCCATATAAAAAAAAGAGAACAATTGTAAGTTATTTTTACCCGTAAATGAACGTTCCCTGTGGAGTAGAAGGGAAGGACCAACTGGTGTCCCCGCTGCCACTTGAAGAAGAGACGTTGCGTTTCGGTGTCAGGCAGACATGCTTTGTGGTCCCGGAGAAGATCGCCGGTAATAAAGCAACAGTGACTACCAGAGCTTAGACAGGCGTAAAGTAGGAAAGGGTCATCTAGTGATCTGCATGGAGGCAACAAATATGACACTTACACAGCAAGCAATATTAGGTCAAATTAGGGTTTGTTCACACGTGGCCTTTTTTTCGTACTTGGTGGGTAAAATCCACAGTACAGCATAATCAATGAGATTTCCGAAATCTCATGCACATGCTGCGGATTTTTTTTATATTGTGCGTATTTTGAACTATGATGCATTTTTGCCAAGGAGCACAATGTGAATTATTTCAGCTTTTTTTGCAGTGATTTTTACCCATTCAAATGAATGGGTGAAAAATGCACATAACGCTGCAAAAATGTGACAAAACAGTGTGTATTGTATGCATCATGTGAACATAGTCTTATACAGAACATGTCATAATAAGCAAATTACAAGTGGCTGATTAGCACCCTGTTGCCTGTCCTTGAACAGGTGCGTGCAGTATAAGAACATTTTTAGTTCAAAGGGTAATAAGTACAATAAATGGTGACAGTAAATTGCACAAATTGAAAATGAATTGAAAATTCTGCAGTCACTCTACGATATATGCAGCTGCAGACTGCCGAATTGTGACAGTGGACATATTCCTCATGGGGGTGGGCGGTTACGTGACCACCTGAATGTGATTCGTATACCTACGATCACATGCATACTAGTCGCCTGCGCTTCTCTCAATTCTTTTCTAATGAGAGCAGTGGAATAAGAATAGTCTGCAGGTGACAGCAAGTATATAAATCACATGACAGGAATATAGAGGAATCATGATAGCGGGCGCATTGTATATTGTCACAATTCGGCAGTCTGCAGTCACATACAGTGGTGGCCAAAAGTATTGGCACCCCTGCAATTCTGTCAGATAATACTCAGTTTCTTCCTGAAAATGATTGCAATCACAAATTCTTTGGTATAATTATCTTCATTTAATTTGTCTTCAATGAAAAAACACAAAAATAATTGTCCTAAAGCCAAATTGGATATAATTCCACGCCAAACCTAAAAAAGGGGGTGGACAAAAGTATTGGCACTGTTTGAAAAATCCTGTGATGCTTCTCTAATTCGTGTAATTACCAGCACCTGTAACTTACCCGTGGCACCTAACAGGTGTTGGCAATAACTAAATCACACTTGCAGCCAGTTAACATGGATTAAAGTTGACTCAACCTCTGTCCTGTGTCCTTGTGTGTACCACATTGAGCATGAAGAAAAGAAAGAAGACCAAAGAACTGTCTGAGGACTTGAGAAACTAAATTGTGAGGAAGCATGAGCAATCTCAAGGCTACAAGTCCATCTCCAAAGACCTGAATGTTCCTGTGTCTTCCGTGCGCAGTGTCATCAAGAAGTTTAAAGCCCATGGCACTGTGGCTAACCTCCCTAGATGTGGACGGAAAAGAAAAATTGACGAGAGATTTCAACGCAAGATTGTGCGGATGGTGGATAAAGAACCTCGACTAACATCCAAACAAGTTCAAGCTGCCCTGCAGTCTGAGGGTACAACAGTGTCAACCCGTACTATCCGTCGGCGTCTGAATGAAAAGGGACTGTATGGTAGGATACCCAGGAAGACCCCACTTCTTACCCCGAGACATAAAAAAGCCAGGCTGGAGTTTACCAAAACTTACCTGAGAAAGCCTAAAACGTTTTGGAAGAATGTTCTCTGGTCAGATGAGACAAAAGTAGAGCTTTTTGGAAAAAAGCATCAACATAGAGTGTACAGGAAAAAAAAGAGGCATTCAAAGAAAAGAACACGGTCCCTACAGTCAAACATGGCGGAGGTTCCCTGATGTTTTGGGGTTGCTTTGCTGCCTCTGGCACTGGACTGCTTGACCGTGTGCATGGCATTATGAAGTCTGAAGACTACCAACACATTTTGCAGCATAATGTAGGGCCCAGTGTGAGAAAGCTGGGTCTCCCTCAGAGGTCATGGGTCTTCCAGCAGGACAATGACCCAAAACACACTTCCAAATGCACTATAAAATGGTTTTAGAGAAAGCACTGGAGACTTCTAAGGTGGCCAGCAATGAGTGCAAACCTGAATCCCATAGAACACCTGTGGAGAGATCTCAAAATGGCAGTTTGGAGAAGGCACCCTTCAAATATCAGGGACCTGGAGCAGTTTGCCAAAGAAGAATGGTCTACAATTCCAGCAGAGCATTGTAAGAAACTCATTGATGGTTACCGGAAGCGGTTGTTCGCAGTTATTTTGGCTAAAGGTTGTGCAACCAAGTATTAGGCTGAGGGTGCCAATACTTTTGTCCGGCCCATTTTTGGAGTTTTGTGTGAAATGATCAATGATTTCATTTTTGCTTCATTCTCTTTTGTGTTTTTTCCTTGCAAGCAAATTAAATGAAGAGAATAAGACCAAAGACTTTGTGATTGCAATCATTTTCAGGAAGAAACTGAGTATTATCTGACAGAATTGCAGGGGTGCCAATACTTTTGGCCAGCACTGTAGATGGACTGCAGACTTTTCATTTCAGCCTGGAAAACCGCTTTAATGGGGCTAAATGGCCGAGGAAGTTATAATCAGTATAAGGCAAATAAAACCCTACTCACATGTTGTCCAAGAAAAAACAATCAGCGCATTCCTGCAAACGCCGAATGTCCTCTTTTAACCATTTCTTGGAGTTGATTAACATGTGCTTCCTACCGAGCACCAGGATCCTTTTGCCCCTCGCTGCCAGGCAAGACACTACGGACAGGAGCTGGAAAACATAAGAAAACGAGGACAAGAATAAAAAGGTCTAATAAGAGAGGACTCGCCAGCGCTCCTGACATTGCACTTCAGTAAATACATGGATACAATAATCATTGTGGAACACCTTTCCTTAGGACCCCATTTCTCACAGAATCTGACACTAAGGACAGACTAGAGAAAGTCAGACACAAAAGTATTGTCAAGATGATGCTCCTTTATGGAGGAAAAATAAAAACTTCTAAAAAGATCTGTCAGTCTCAAAATATTCATATTGCATGAAAACATTCATGCTGAATTTAAACAAGCGTTCCTAGGAAGACTCGCTTCCCAATAATCAAACAGGCAAAATAGGCTGCTGATCACCTGTTAAACAAAACACTCATTTGTCGGGTGAAATGATCTTTTGTGCTGCACAAAAGATCATAGTCCTCAGCAGCACATCATCCTGTGTAAACAGGACTCAAGCTGCAGAGGACAATGGCAGCCTGTGTGCACTGTGCGATCTATTACAGATAATTCTGTGCGCATCTCAAGAGTGGATGGCCTGTGTAAACAGGTGATCGGCGCTCATAGCTGGCCCATGTAAACAGGTGATCGGCGGTCATGGTTGGCCCGTGTAAACAGGTGATCGGCGATCATGGTTGGCCCATGTAAACAGGTGATCGGCGGTCATGGTTGGCCCGTGTAAACAGGTGATCGGCGGTCAAGGTTGGCCCGTGTAAACAGGCGATCGGCAGTCACCCTGTGTAAACAAACCCTTAAGCCTGCCATACACAAGATGGATGTCGGCCGATCGATGCTCAGGACTACTCTGCGAGAGAGCCAAAAGAGCAAAAAGATTGGCAATCTGAAATATGATATGCTGGATCATTTTCTCGCCTGATAATGAATTGTCCGGGGCTCCCATACTTATTAGAGTGTTGGTCAAACTCGTCAATATCAGTGATATAAGTTTAATGTGTATGAGGGGCGTTACTTCTTTACTCTCTCCTGTCCATACAATGGCCGCTCGTGAAGGGGCAGTGACCAGACCTGCCCATCAATCTCCTCCAATTGAAAAGCTCACATGAGAAAGCTGCTTTTTTATTGGAGGGCACTGATGGACAGGTCTGGTCACTGCTCCTTCACAAGCGGCCATTGTATGGACAGGTGAGCTGTGCAGTCTGTGAGGATGGCGGCAGGAACAAGAGCAGGAGGAGAACCTGCTATACCAATATAATAGTAAGTGCCACAGAATCAAGTCCCCAGCACATCTGATAAAATGAAGATAATGTGTCCGACCCCGATATCTCATTCTGCACCAGTAATAGACAGTGTAATATGGCGGCTATAAGAAGCGAACGTTGCAAAATTGTTTATGAAACCCAATTACAAAAATAATTTTTGCCCCAATTGCATGCATTTAGGTAAGAAAAAAAATTGTCCACCGACAACCCCTTTAAGTCAGAATCTGCAGAGAATCTATACAATAGGACTATCAACATGCAAGGATGGACTGACAGACACATATTAAAGGGAATTTGTCACACTCAAAGCGAGATATAAACTATCTATATAGTTATATAGAGCATTCAGCCTTATAAAAATAATCCCTACAGTATAATTTTAATTTGTAAGTGTTTAGAAAACGTAGTTTATTTTTTCTATAAATGAGCAAGTTTGGGTCCATCCTCAGCGTGGCCAAGGGCTCTAAGCCTATTCTGTCCTGTCAATCACTATGCCACACACCTCCCCTTATGATGATTGACCCAGAGAGCGAGCACTGCCTGAACGGACGCTCTGGCCCTGCAAGCGCGCGCTCTCATCCCTCGTTCCCGTCTGTCAGATGTGTAGTGAGCGACCGCTGCAGACAGAAGAGAAGGATGAGAGTGCACTGATAGTGATAATTCCTGTGCACGCTCGCTGAGCTCCCGCACTGTCAGGGTCAGGGATTCAGTTCAGACAACACTCGCTCTGGTTTCGTTCTTTTTTATGTTAAAAAAGAAATGCATAATGGGTAACAATTGTCTGTAATTTGCGGTCAGTAAATGCTGTATGTTGGGATTATTTTTAGCTGGTCTTCCATAGTTTCCTTCCCCAGGATAAACAGCAAGGTGTCTGGGAGCCATTTTGTCATGGTCCCACCCCTCACTGTGTCTGGGATGCAGTTACTGACAGCTCAGTCTTCCAATCTTGTACAGGGGCGTGCTGGAGCTGTCAGTACTGTGATTGACAGCTTGACCATCCAATCTGCTACAGGGGCGTGCAATAGCTGTCAGTGTGGTGACTGACAGCTCGGCTGTCCAATCTGAGACTGGGAGGCGCTGGCTATCTTCAGGTGTTCATTATTCCAGTTGATTGCCAGGCTACTTAACTGAGCTGTTTCCCCCAGATCTCTGCCACACGTACATTCAGCTAGTGTGTGTGGTTTGTTCTCTGTGCCTTGAGTTCTGTTTATTGATCTTCTGTTGCCTGACCGTGGACCTTGTTCTGAGTCTGACCATCCGTCTGTTTAACCCCCATCTGCTCTGATCTGCTTTCCTCCTGGTATTCTGATCTATGGTACGTTACCTGACTACGTCTTTGCCTCTTCCCTCAGTTTATGACGTATCCTCCTGGCTTTGACTTCAGACTCCTTGACTATCCCGTCTCAAGGCCTGGCGGTGAAACGTGTCTCAGCGTCCCATTTGCTTAGATCTTCCATGGTATTTTCTATGGATTAAGATGACATTTTTGGACTGCACATATACCGTAATTCCTACATCTCCACTATTGTATATGTGACCAGCGTGTATAGCTAGTTCTCTACAAAGGATATGGCCATTGATAATGATACGATTGTTGATTATGTGGATATACATTTATGCACAGCTCGTAGGGTGAACAAACATAAGCTACAATATTGATACAACCCCTGACAAAAATTATGGAATCACCAGGCTCGGAGGATGTTCATTCAGTTGTTTAATGTTGTTGAAAAAAGAGCAGATCACAGACATGGTGTGACGCCCCTGAGGGTTCAGTTGCCACAGGGGTACTGCACCTCAGACCGAGGTGTGGTATCTCCTCTCCGAGGTAAGGATGGAGCACCTCTCAGGACTCAGCCATCCATTCAACACTACACCACTCCTGTCCTGAGGGGGGGCTTTAAGGCACCATAGTGCTGCCCCAGCCGGAATAAGAGGAGATGGGGGGAACCAAAAGATAGGGGGAACCATGTAGTAGGTGAGGGTGGAGGACGCACTTAGAGGTCACACCACAAAACTCATATTTAATAAACGGCCATCTTGGGCTTATGGTCTTTGATTGTGATCTTCATCACTGAACATGACTTTCTGTGTGAACCTGCAGCTGATTGAGGATACAAGGTCATCGTCCTCTGGCCTTGAGGCGAGGAGCGGGCTAGAGTTAACGGCTGTCTCTACCCGGTCAAGGTCCCTACCCGGTCAAGGTCCCTACCCAAGAAGGCCTGGAGGGGAGCAGAGGAGACAAGCTCCACAGGCAAAAGGATCCCAGGGGGATGCAGACGGAGCAGCATACGCCACCTGTCCTCACTATTCTGGCCTAGTCAGAGGGATTCCTGCTGCAAAAGGGGTACCGGCCCCCGATATCTGACTCTGTCACTTCAAGTCTTAGCTGGAGAAGCCCGGAGGCTCAGTGGATCCCATTGGGTAACGGACGGAGCGGAGTCGCCACCCGTACTCTTATTCTGTGCATAGTCCAGAGGGAGACCCGGCCTTAGTACACGTACCACACACGGACAGGAAAGAACCTAGTGGAAAGTCTAGGAACACTCTGGTGCGGGGGTCCTGATTCATGCACCCGAACTACCCGGAGTGTGCCGAACCCCTTCCTGGTGGCCGCAGCGCGCCGTGAGGAGCAAGGAGAAGCCTTGCAGCTGACACCTAACATTGTGAGTAAAGCTTGGAAGACTGCATCTAATGCCTCCGGTTCCTTATTGCAACGCGGCACCGCACTACAACGCACCACATCTCCTACTACTACTCCCCTGATCCGTCTTCTCTGCCCTGAGGCCCTGCTTCGCCTGTGGGGAGTAGTACCATCTTCTGCTGCCACTACATCCCGCCTCAGAGGACTGCCGCAGCGCTGGTGGCGAATCACCAGAAACCACAGGTGGCGTAGTCAATACATCCACTCGATTAACACCAAACCCTGAAAGCCCATTAAATCTTTTATGTGACGGCTCTGGGCAACCCCCCAAACATCTGACCCGGCTCAGAGTACCCCCATCTCCCAGGGAGGGCTGTGAGCGTCACAATGGCACAAAACTAAAGTCATTTCAAATGGCAACTTTAAGGCTTTAAGAAACACTAAAATAAATCAAGATTAAAAATGTGGTACTCAGTAAGGGTAATTTTTTTCAGACCAAGCAGAGGGAAAAAATTCTGGAATCACTCAGTAATCACTTGCAGTAAGTAATAAAAATGCCTTAAAACATTCCCTCGCTCTCATTATTCTGGCATTTGGCAAATATTATAAATGATGGTAATCCTAATTGACCTAAAACGGGAAAGGTTTACTCTGATTTCAAGTCAGATATTGAGAAAAACATGCGTATGTGTATTTTTATATAGTGTATGTAAACTTCTGGTTTCAACTGTATGTGCGCATGTACCGTCCTGTAGAATGTAAACCCACAAGGCCAGGGTCCTCTTCCCTCTGTACCTGTCTATCAATGTTAGTTTGTTTACTGTAAGTGATATCTGTATTTGGTATGTAACCCCTACTTATGCACAGCACCATGGAATCAATGGCGCTATATAAATAATAATAATAATAATAATAATGGAGCTCTTGCAAAGACAAGTCCAGCAATACCTTTACATGGCCAGTCCATTCCTCAGTTACTGAGAAATCAGGGTTTGAATTGATATGCAAATGAGGCTGAAGAGCTATGGTAGATCTGAAGCCTCTGTCACTCCAGTTCTATTCCCCATCACCTTCTCCTGACAGCTCCTTTGAATGAAGCCGTGAGCTGTCAGTCCAGCAGGAGAAGGCAGTGCTAGGTGGCAAATAGAGCTTGGGAGTGACAAAGGCTTGGGAAATGCTTTCATATGGCAAAGAGCACTTAAGTCTTGTTTGCATATTGATTTAAACCAAAATTTCTCAGTGACCGGAATGGACTGGCTAGGTAAAGGTATGGCCTGACTTGTCTCTGCGAGGGTGAGGGTGGGCATATAAATAGTTTGGAGAGTGAACGCCTACTGATTCCCTTTAAGAGGTGATCAATGAGTGGAACAGGCGGCCACGAGAGGTGGTGAGTTCTCCTTCAATGGAAGTCTTCACACAGAGGCTGGACAGACATTTGTCTGAGATGGTTTAGTGAATCCTGCATTGAGCAGGGGGTTGGACACGAGGACCCTGGAGATCCCCTCCAACTCCAACATTCTATGATTCTGAAGGAGCCCGGCTGTAGAACTTGCCAGTGCACTCGCTAAGCCTACCTCCTTCTCTATCACAACTGATCCATACACAGAGAATGTCTCTGCCTTAGCTATCGCGCACAGACTGCCATCCAGTCCCCTTTGTACACATCAATAAACAAAAGCTGTTGCGAGGTCGGGAAGACAGTTTTACAGTAAAATTATGTTGGGCAATTAGTAGAAAAAAAAAAAAAGAAAACCTCGACAGGATTTCCTCTGCAAAGACCTAGAATGTCAGAGTGGTCTCGCCCTACAGTACTTTGTGTACACAGACAGAATGATGGCTGCCCACAACATTTCTTACATAACACTTTACAGTCCCTTATTTGAAAATGATGCGCACTTCAAATGTGAAGATCGCCATCTGAAAGTTAAAGTAGAAGTGAGAAGAACCTCAAAGTTTGCAATTCTGTTGTTGCAGGGGGAACAAGTATCACACACTATAACAATGTATAGGCCAGAGCGTGTTATTTCAGTGCAGATACATTGTTTGCCTTACCTTATGGATCAGCTACAACCAGGTTTTACCTCGACCTCCAGCAGTGATCAGATGGTGATGGACTCATCTTGGGATTCAAAAACCGTTCCCATCACTGTGTCAGACCATTTGGATCATTTTTTCATGTAAACGCCTACAAATCGGTTTGATGTTGCAATCTGACATATTATCAGCAACATCAATTTTGCCTTCCAGGAATGGATAAAGATGTGTTGTTGATGGGGAGTGAACAAATTTACCCAACTCAATGACTGTCATTCTAAACTATTATATCACCACTTATGGTACTTCATCTCCTCTATCTCAGAAATAGGCAAAATTTTCTTTTTTTTCATTTCTCCAGTCCCACATTATCAATGCAACATGTACCAAACCTATGGCACTTCAAAGATAAGCTTGTATATATTAGAGTTGATGCGAATTAATTCACACGTCCCATTCCATCGGCCAGGACATTGGTCTGCGGCTGCTGAAATCAGAGGGGAGCCACCCCTTACCGGGTGGCGTCCGCGGTTCTTCTTTTGATTAGCCAGACTGACGCGACATTATTGTTGCAGCATGATGCACATGGATGCCATGCCAGGCTGGCTAATCAAAGGAAGAGCCGCAGACGCCATCAAGTAGGAGGCGGTACTCTCTCTCCCTTTCCAGAATCCACAGACCACTGTTGTGGCCGATGGAATTGGACGTGCGAGTCGATTCACACAAACTCTATTTATGATGTTTGCGGCAAAAGATGGAACAGGTCAGCACTCGAAAAAATCCAATAAAAAAAGTTTATTGCTTCCAAAATGTGAAACATAGACCGTAACATTTCACCTCTTCTATAAAACCACGTGTTTTGGAAGCAATAAACCATTTTTAACTGGATTTTTGGAGGAGTGCTCTGTTCCAGTTTTTGCCTACTATTATTGGATGCCAAGTTGGATTGATCTTATAGTGCTGTTTCCCATTATGTTGTATACTGCTTACTTATATAATGCCAACATATTCCGCAGCGCTTTACAGAAATTATCACTGTCCCCATTGGGACTCACCATGTACATTCCCTATCAGTATGTCTTTTCACTGGGAAAGGAATCCGGAGACCCCCCAAGGAAACCCACAAAAACATGGGGAGAACATCCAAACTCCTTGCAGATGTTGTCCTTGGTGGTACATGAACGTAGGCTGTATACTTTTCTGATAAAAGAACATATAAAGAGAATCGGTCATCAGAAAAAAAAAGGTATATACCTACAGATTAGCACTATTGCTACAGGTAAACACCATATAAACCATGGCAAGCTCTTGGGCTTTTAGGTATTTCAGGCCCCTTAATGCATTCCAATCTTTTACCCCAATACAGCTGACAGTCTGGACCTCGTACGGTAGGTGCTAAATGGCAGTACATATAAATGTATATATGTACATATATCCAACTATTACAGCTTGTCCCAGCGCCTATAGGCACATTGGAGCACATGCGATCAAGGTTACTAGTAGACTGTATTGTTTATTGAGGTACAATAATGTAGGAGGCGGCCCATGGTCATGAGGGTAATACTAGCGCGCTATTAGTCCACCTACGATAAAAATATACATGTATGCATATCGCTACGGGCTTTAACCGTTGGCGCCCTAGGGTGCAGGTAACGCGCATTAACAAAAAAAGAAATTGACAGGCCTCCTAGTTCACGCTGTAGCAGGCACGAATAATACGGTAGGGTAAGGAACCTCGCACAACTCCTGTCCACGGCCAAGGAGGACGGACCTAGACCCTTGACCAAGGTTGCACGAAGGGATCCGCTCATCTCTAGTTATCATGCTTAATACTTATTGTATTTTGCTGTCGGTCTTCCGAATGAGAGCGGATTCATTTCGCACCTGTATTGTACAAATCCGTCATTCTTTCTTTTCAATAAATACTTTCGAAACACAAATCTGTTTGATGTTGAGATATTTCATCTGAAATATTCAAATAAAAGTCTAAAGCCTGGGAATATTGGAGGGTTTCACCCGAGCAGAACTCGAGTCATACGATTACTTTGTTCTGAAGCTGGCAGATAAGTCTCAGAATGAAGCAAAGAGGAAGTGATCACCGAGATACCACAAATGACGTCAATGCCTTGAAGTAGCTGAGAACATCAGCAGGAGGATCTGTTATAACGCAGAGGAGAACATGTTTTTAGTCCCAAAAGGCCTGGATAACCTTCTGCACAGATTATGTTCACGAGCCTTAGAAGTTTGGACAATCCCGTTTCATCAAAAGGGTCCTCTGACAAAAACACTAGTTACAGGCCAGCTCCTCCTAGAAGAGGAATGAAGTATGGCATGATGCCCACTAAAACAAAAGTTTACAGATGAATAGCTGACCTCTAGTAGGAGCTCATCTGGTGAGGTGGATATTCTTAGCTGTAGATCTGGGTTGCAGCACGGACCAGTGGTGATGGTGCAGCGGATTTGGACTTGCAATAAGGGACATGAAACAGTGATCACCAGTACAGCTCGATATGTAGGCTGACCGATGGTTTAAGGAAGCACTAAATGCAGCAGAGACAAATGTGAGGACTGCACTGGAACCGCATAGCAGAATATAAGGCAGCACCAGAATAGCTGGGATGAGTTGGTTGCTAAAAACTTGACACGAGAGTTGAAAATTCAACAGCATCATGAAAATAGAGAAGAGTTCACTATCAGGTACTTTTTACAGCCAAGTTGAAAGTATGAACTGCACTAGGAGTAGCATTGACGAGTTTGTTATCAGATACCTTCTTGCAGCAGAGTTGAAGGTGTGAACTACCACTGTACAAAGCGTTAGGGCATTCTCATTTGGAATATTAAGTCCAGTGCTAAGCAGCAGTTCACAGATTGGATGCCCTGGAGTTAGAACAAGTACGAAGAAGATCCACAAAGCTGATCAGGTGCATGGAGGATCTTGGTTTTAAGTTAAATTAATAGATTAAAATGTATTTAGTCTTGAGAAGAGTCACCTGAGGGGGACATGATTAACAAAAAAATATGGTTAAAAGCTGTTTATGTGTAAACCCTTCAAAAAACAAAACAAAAAGGGCATTCCCTCTGGCTGGAGAAAAAAAAAGTTCAATCTCCAGAGGAGACAAGCCTTTTACCATAAGAACGATTATTCTGTGGAACTGCCAACATCAGGAACTGATTGCAACGTGAACTATTGATGGCTTCAAGAAAGGCTTACATGTTTTCTTTTTATAAGAAAATATCAGAAATAATTATGTTCATGTGTAACATTTTTGTTCGGATTGTTGATCCTGATGATCAATATTCGGGATCAGGATGGAAAAATGAGCTCTATTAGGGCCGACTGGGGCATGCAATATGGTTGTACCTCTACCCCATTCAATTGATCAACTTTCATCTCTCAGTTGAATTTGGACATGTGTCTCTTTTCCAACGGTACTAACTATAACCCAGCACGAACTGGCACAGAGGGAGCAGGCCATAATGGATGGGAGCAAAGCACGGTGCTGGAGACGTGGTAGGAAAGTAACAGTGCACCTACGCAGTTTTAGGGCCTGTTACAGAAAGGTCTGTCAAAGAAGAGAGAGGATGCTTGGCATGAAACTTCTTAAAGGGAATCTGTCACCAGGTTTTTTCTACCTCATTTGAGAGCAGCATGATGTAGGCAAAGAGACCCTGAATCCAATGATGTATCACTTTGTGTCCGAACCTTTGCATCCAGTAAACTATCAGAGTTTTTAGGTGGAGAATGTAGCAGAGCTGAGAAAGCTAACCCCGCCCACACCAGGCCCTGTATGTACATTGTTTATTGTCAATGAGCTGCTTATCACAGGAGGGGGCGGAGTCAAACGAGTGTCATGCAGAGCAGCTAGTCACAGCAATGATAATGTCCTAGTGATAAAATCTTCAGTATAAGTAAACAACACATCATTGAATTCAGAATTTTAACCCCAACCTCATGCTGTCCTCGGATTACATAGCAAAAATCTGCTGACAGATTACCACTCGTAAAGTTAAAGCATTAATGTCCTTATTTTTTTTTTTTAGAAACCCAGCATCTTTCTTCAGGACCTTATGCCTTCGAGTCAATCAAGTAGTATAAATACCCCAGGACCTTCTAACAGTCCAGAATTTGGTTAACCTCATACTCCATATCAGGAGGAACAGACTTGACAGAAGAGGTTAATTCATTAAGAACCAAGAAAGAAGCAAAGAGACACGAAGAGCATTGGGAATTTTCAAAGCAGGAGACAGTTTTCAAACCGAAAGTGACCGGAATGATTTGTTCACTAATTTGGAATAGACCGAAAAACTTAGCAACCAGTTGCAAGCAAGATCAGAAGAACAGAGGAAGTCGTTGTCAGTTATACTGTTGGAGCAGAGTTGAAAGTGTGAACAACGCCAGAAGTGGTAAAGACGAATTTGTTATCAGGTACCTTCTTGCCGCAGAATTGAAGGTCTGAACAGCACGAGAAGAAGAACAGTTGTTGTTAGGTATATTGTTGGAGCAGAGTTGAAAGTGTGAACAACGCCAGAAGTCTAATTTGTCATCAGGTACCTTCTTGCCGCAGAATTGAAGGTCTGAACAACACCAGAAGCAGCAGGACTGAACTTTGTAATAATAGCTGGTTACAGGATAGCAGACTGCAGTAGCTGATAATCAGACACCTGAAAAAAGCCGAAACAAGATGGAAGTGTGGTATAGCTTCAGACAAACCCATGGTAGCAGAGTGCTATACCACCTCAATATTCAGGCTTCATGTAGCTGCCTGAGCCAGCTGTAAAAGACCTTGGATGATGGCATCTGAGGTGCTAGTAGGTTTATCAGCGATGAGCAAATTGATTCAGAGGACCCTTGTCCAGCGGCCATCTCAGTAGTCCGCAGTGGCCAGACAGGAGCCCTGTGAACTATCTCCTACCGGCACCTCTACTAATTTGTAGGTCCGGCACTACTTCTTTGTTGCATTGTGCCGTGTCGGGCCTACTAATCATAAGAGGCGCTCGGGATGCCGGCAGTTAGGAGGTGGCTGCCAGTTCTCCCATCCGGTAGCCATGGAATTACTGACGTTGGTACTGAACCAGAGTTATGCCAATTGATTTTCTTATCTCTACTAAGGACTAGTACAGAAGGAGCCGGCCATAGGAGAAGGTAAGAAAGCCAGGACCGGTGAGTAACACATGCAAGAAAGATTAAAACTTATAATGTAAATAATTTCAGGATGAGTAACTCCCAGTACACAAAAGCAGCCTTTAACATTAAAAGGGTTCACATTTTTAGTATGAAAAGGGTTCGGTAAGAATTGTTCTTTTTTTTTTTATTTGATTACATTTCTAATAATTTATTCCTTATTAGTCCTTTTGTAAAGATGATTAAGGACATCATCAATTACTTAAAGCCAGAAAATGCAGCTCTGATTGCAGTTTTGCATTCGGGTTATTTAGGTTATGTTCACAAAGAGCAGATAAATTTGCAGATTATTCAGAGTACCAGCTAAGTGGATGAGAAAGTAACAAATCTTATTTCCGTGTTGTATAAAAAAAAATATGCTCTCAGTGCAAATTTTACATCCATGTCATTTCAATTAATGCTGTGGATTTTCACTGTGGAGTTCTCTGTAATTCTGCAGCAAAAGCAGCATACAACTCATGTAGATTTCCTTACTTATTAATTGCAGATTTTTTCCTCTAAATTTACATGACGATGATTTTTTTTTTTTTTGGCAATTAATGAAATGGTAATGGGAATGC
Organism: Phyllobates terribilis; assembly: GCF_046119375.1. NCBI lineage: Eukaryota > Metazoa > Chordata > Amphibia > Anura > Dendrobatidae > Phyllobates > Phyllobates terribilis. The sequence goes on along the minus strand of NW_027362767.1, from coordinate 91,321,942 downwards.
CTCGTGTGAACACGGCCTTACATCTAGTCTTCCTTTTGCAAGGTCGAAAGAGTAGGACACCCCATAGCCAACTGCAATGTCTATGCAAATATGAATGGAGACTCTGCATTACTGATTGGACGTTAAATGGCAGGGTGCTCAGGGATCTCTTTACACTTATCAATATTGGCATGCTAAATTAAAAAAAAGTTGACATCCAAAACCATTAAAGGGCCCTGAGAGCATGAAATTGAACAAATCACCCACAAAAAAAAACATGCAGAGCAAGAAAAAACACCAAAAAAAGTCCACTTATGACTTGGTGACTCTGGACATTGGCATTTTTTAACAGATGACACTTTTGTTGCTAGCAGTACCATGTGCATACTGTTGGCCAAATGCATGGCACTATAATGCCAATATTAGCCACGCTGTAGTGTCAGACACAAGAGGTGAGGCCAGTGGCTATCTAAAAGAGGATAGGGCTGCCTGGAATTCCTCTCTTCTGCTCACCAACCTCCTGCACGCTTCAAGGCGCTCTTGGGATAACAGAGGGAAGCAAAGAGAGTGTTGAGCTGCCCTACAATGCATCTAAATAATTCATTTCCCTTGATAACCCCATGTGTTCAACATGTACCCAAAATTCTCTACTTCTGGCTTTTCTGTTTAGGATCTCACGCTTCATTGCCATGTGTCACGTTTCCCTGTCCCTAACGTGATGGGCTCCCTAGTTACCCCTGCTCTCCAGATTACCTCTGATGGTGAAGATGCTGGGGCCACGTACCTTGCTGAATTGCTGAGTCAGCCCCATATCTGTCCCCTCCCCCACTCATGGAAATTGGGAGGAATAGTGTATGTATATACACAAACCAGACAAACAAGGAGGGCTGTACAGGGATAAATGAATATACCAGTCATACAAATATGCACTCACAGACAATAGAGGGGAACACCAGGGAGAAAATGTAGGAAAACTAAATAGGAGAGGAGGAGGAATTCCACACAGCCAAAACACCTATCAACAGTCAATGATAAACACTCCACACGCCTCTACCAACAACCAACACCTCCGCTCCTCACCAGGCAGTACAAGACTTAACACTGACAATTCAGATTGCCAGAGGCGAGTATATATAGGAGAGGGGTATGGCCAATACTGAACAGCTGAGATCATCCAAGCTGGGAAGCTACAGAGACTCCATGCTGAACAGATTAACCCCTGCCCTGTTGAAAGAAACCTGCACCATTTAATATGAAGGAGAAGTGCTTCTGATCAGTGCAGGAGTACATGAAATCAGACGCTGTGGTCTTCTGGCCCCTCTCTGTCGCAGTAAACCTGTGACACCACCCTTAAAAAGGCATTTTACACCACTTACACATGACTCTTCGATTGACCATGCGAAGAATATGGATATCTCCTAAACGCCTTACATGACACAACACTGTCTTCATTCTTTACCTGCCTCCCTTGAATTTGGTTTGGAGGCTCAGCGGGCTTTTAAACTTAGTTGGAGGCTGAAAGAACTTTCTGATGTCACCATGTACAAGTACACAATCCTTGGCATTCCCTTCTTCTTGTTCCCCTTTCTTCCCCTTCTATTGTTGATTACACTTTCTTTTGATCTCTTCTTGTTACTACTTACATTTCTCCCAGAAGCAAGGTATAGTTGACTCTTTTGTAACTTGCCATAGTTTTTAAATCCTACCGTGTAGTTGATACATTTTGTCTTCCAATATAACAATTGTTCGACTTAAAAAAAAAAAAAGGAAGAAGGGTGCAGAGTTTTTTTTTTGCAGTATTTGAATATTTAGCTACAAAGGGGGCAAAGAAGCACAACGTTAACCTTAAGTGGAGAGTGGGAAACCACCTAACAATATTTTAGGGTGAAAGTATCTAAGGTGGCAGGAGGGAAATATAAAAATAGGTCATGTCTGCTGGGTGGCAGGAAGCAGACAGTCTATGTCAGTCAGATGATTGTCTATCGGTGCCACTCGTCGTGTAATATACGCGTGTCTGTGTGCACTCAAAAAAGGAGTCCAAGATTAAGAAGTTATCCAGACTTATTATACTGATGATCGATGCTCCAGCCTCCCATACACAGTAGACGGATGTCCGCCGCACCCAACAATATTGATGTTTTCGGCCTTCACTCTACATGGGGGTGCCGGGTACTGATTATAGGGGGGAGATGTCGATAGGGCATGTCCAATTTTGGAGATAAGCTGCAGGCAGACAAGCCTATCGGCATCTTTCTCATAGAGACAACAGAAGATATCGGCTGAATGAGAGCTACTGTTTATAGAGGAAAGGGCCGTGATGGCTGCCAGCTGAGCAATTAACCGTCAGCCATCTAATGTGTATAGGGGATTTTAGGATAAGTCCTCAATATCAGATTGGTGGAGGCCTGACACCTCTGACACCTTTGGACAGATGGAAACAATGAACAGAGCTGAGCAGCAGTTCCGTAGACCACTGTTGGAGAAGAAAACAGCTTATGGGTGGCAGTGCCAGGTGTCAGACCCCCAAAGATATTACCTATCCTAAGAGTAGGTAATCCATATGGAAAGCCTGGAAAAGCCCTTTAAGGGCCGTATAACTTGGACGAGTGCTATCCGTCGTCCCCATGTTATTCAATGAGGCCATCCGTGGACATGTCCGATTATTTCCTTGGACCAAGGAAAATAATTGCAGCATGCATGGCTTGCATCGGATTGGACTCGGCCGTGGAAAACATCGGACCGCACTCAGATGTCATCACGGACAGACGAATGGAGAAGGTGGAGAAACTTTTTTTTTCCTCCTCCTCCGATCACACCCTGATCACCTTCTGATCAACCTCTCAGATCAAAGTGTAATTAGCATAATTGGACTGAATTTCTTGGATGAAAGGAAAAACAGTCGTGTGACCCAACTTATGGGTGTATTCACAATGAGTTTTTTTTAGCCAAAATTCCAAAAATTACGACCAGTTAAAAAACAAAACCAAAAGTATTGAATGTATAGGAGCAGAAACTCTCCAATTCTCCAATCAGCAAGAAAAAAAATCAGTGTCAAAACAACCTGAAGGCAAATTTAGACGTCCATGAATCACGGTCAAACTACGGACCACAATACATGGACCGGCTGCGGCTCATGCATTATTAAAAAATATATATATATATTTTTTAAAAAGAAAAAAACTGAAAAAGTTGCATAAATATTCACACCGTGTGCGGAGCATTTTTTATTTTTAATTTCTTTTGGAATGGGGGAAGGAAGGGTTAAAACGCTACCAAAAGGGCCAATTCACACAGCGTCATTTTCCTGACCATATTACAGTTAAACTTTCTGTCCAGACTGGGGATTTCATGACCCAAACTAACAGCATTGTACACTAGTTGGGGTCACATGCCATTGCTAGTTGGGGCTCACAATTGGGGCTGCAATAAGACCAAGAGAATATGGTAGTGTGAACCTTACTTAAAATGGATTTGTCAGCAGATTTCATAATATAAAATGCATACATAATTAAATGGAGGTTAGAAAATCTGTATAAAAAAAAAAAAAAAAAAAAAAAAGGCTGTACAAAATTAGCATCTAGTCCAGCTAGAGTAAAAAACTTCATGAGTCCAAGTGTAATAAACCTCAGCCCACTCCTCCTGTCCAACAACTGGAGATTGTACTGCGCAGTGAGAAATGTCAGCAGCAGCAGGTAAGAGGGACATGGAGGAGCTGTCAATCAGGATATGTGTGAGGAGACAGAGTTGAAGAGGTTGTCCAGGCTTGGAAGTCACTGTCAGACTTCCAGATTGTGATAGCACGTGGTGTGCACACTGTCACGATTCACTAGTATTCCCCATGTGAGCAGGCTGCAGTGATGGATTTAAATGTCCATTTCCTGGGCCGATAATCAGCACACAAGTGTTCATAAGAATGCTCATTCCCCATGATCACTCTACCACACGTATGTGATTTGCACACTTGTGGTCACATGCTGACTAGACCCATTTGGCTTCTCTCAATAGAAGTGAATTGAGAGAAGCCATATCAGACTAGTCGGTATGAGACCACAAGCGTGCAAATCGCATACATGTGGTCAAGTGATAATTTGTAATTATTGTTGTTATGAACAATTGCTTGCTGATTATCCGCCCATAAAAACGAGCCTTTAAAGACATAACTGAAGCAAAGAGAAATAGCCTGAAGAGGTTGAGTACTTATTTAAAGTAATCTGCCAGCTTGATTCTAAATCCCAAATTGTTTATTCGTGCATGTGGCTCATGCAAAGACAAGTAGATCCATAACTAGATTGAATCCATTCCCGAAAAATTGTCAACAGGAATCAATATTCAAATGAGGCTGAAGTGCTGGAGAGAAAGACGCTTGGGAAGTGCTTTGTCACACCCAGAGCACTTCAGCCTCATTTGCTTATTGATTCATATGTCTATTTCTTAGTAATGGCGGAATGGACTGTTTAGCCAAAGGTAAGGATAGATTTGTATTTGCAATAACTACATGTTTGGGGGTGAAATCAAAGTAAAATAAATCTGTTGATAAAACCTGAATAATGAGCTGGAAATTTTATATTATGAGAATGATAGTTTGCAATAAAAATACAGACGGAACAATCTCAGCTCCGCATGGAGTTTGCATGTTCTCCCCGTGTTTGCGTGGGTTTCCTCTGGGTACAGTGAGTGGTGACAATGTTTGTAAGATGCTGTGGAAAATGTTTGCAATGTTAAGCAAGATAAAAAAAATCTGTACTTAAAGTAGTGTTCTCAAGTTTGAAAGTTCTCTTCTACCCTAAAGAATATGGAATAACTTCCCCATCACTGGGGGTCCTACCACTATGGCCCCCACTGATCCCGGGAATTGGTGCTTAGAGAAGCCCTGCACGAGGCAGCTCAGAGAGATGATCTGACACTGGGAGAAGCAGAGCGGTGCACGCAGTGAGTAGAATGGCACTTACCAACATGACAGAAGCAGAGGTCGATCATACGCTCTGCTGCTCCAATCATTCTAGTTAAAGCGCCAAAGATCAGCCGAGTGCAGCTCCTAGCAATCTCCTCCGCTCCCACTAACAATCAATGGAGCGGTAAAGCACTTGATCGACCTCTGCTCCATTTAGCCCTGGTTCTCGGCATCAGTCAGATCCCCAGCGATTGGAAAATTAACTTTTAAACTTGAGAACACCCCTTTTAAATGCTTAAAAAAATCAATGAGTTGCAATCAGTTCATATTTTAAAAAAGTATTTTTGGGATGATGTTTTTTTTCATTCTGATTCACTTGTATAATTATTTTTTTTCTAAAGCATGAAAAAAAAAACAAAATAAGTAGAAAAAAATGCTGTGCTTTTGAAAAAAAAACAAAAAAAAAACTTTTTAACTTAGGCTATATTCACACATCATGTTTTTTTCAGCATTTTTTTTTTTTTTGCAGCAAAACCCGATCTCTTGCCAGGAGGTTGTTCAGGATTTTTCTTGCGTTTTTGCTTATTTTTTGGTGCATTTTTTTTTCACTGTCTTTTTGTCTCTTACATGCATGTACATAAAGTCCTGGTTTTGGCACAAAAAAACACTGAAAAAAACGCTTAAAAACTTGACACCTGCGGTTTTTTTCACCACCCATTACTTCCAATGGTTGAAAAAATGCTAAAAGAAGTGACATGCTCTATTTTGCAAAAAAACATGGAAAGCACAAAATCCTGAACAAAAAAAAAACAAAACATGATGTGTGCATGAGATTTCTGGAATCTCAGAGACTTTGCTGGTACTGTAAAACGCAGCTGAAAATTTGCATAAAAAAAATGCTGAAAAAACCATGATGTGTGAACATAGCCAAAGACAAAAATACTGTTTTTGCAATTAGAAGCAAGGTTTGAAAAGAAGCCAACTACAACAAGAAACAGGACTTCACTGATTTGAGTCTAAATGTTACTTTGTTATTCAGGCAAATCTGCAGTTAAAAACTTTTACAAGGCACCAGTAGATTTTGCTGAAGGTGCCTAAAAGCTACATAACTTACACTGCAAAATAGGGAAAGTATCAAATGAGATGCAGCAACACATGACACAGCTAGAATGTACTCGATGACTGTTCACTGTCAGGACAATGCGGAAAAGAGGTTTCTGTGGCCACATGTTTTGCTGATCAGATTCTGTGTCACTAGGGGAATTTCACTGTGGCAAACCTAAAACAATCCGATACGGCTGCTGTTATTTAAGGGGCTTTTTGACCTCAATTGTATAAATTTAATACAACTATTATACAAATCTCTGGTTTCAAACAAAGGTCAGTTTGGTGTCACACAATGTCCTTATCGCACCAGCTTCTGTGGTTTTTGTCCTTATTTAACTAAAATCTACAAGTTCATAATTGTCATTGATAAACGTTAGTTTTTGTTTTTTTTAAATATTTTCGCTTTTTGGTTTGCTTTTATGTTATGAATTGCCTTTTTCTTAAAATAGGTAATAACTTGCTGATCGGTGGGGCTCCCATTGCTAAACAATGAATGGCCGGAGGAGGCAATGATGGTGGTTCCATTCCCTGCAACTGTGGAGGGAAAGAGGGTCCCGTCTGGATACCTGGGCAAACCCTGCTTTTAATTGAATCTGTGTTTTTAAAAGGAAGGCAAGGTTAAAAATTGGCGGAGCAGAGAGCTCGTGGCTCCCTGCTCGGCCACAAGCTCTCGTAAGTCATAGGCTGCTTAATGGGCTATAATGTTACATCGCCGTGCCACATGCGCCCAGCTGCAGGTGTCACAAGTTTACCGCAACAGAGAGGGGCCAGAAGAACACAGCATCTGATTTCACATACTCCTGCACTGATCAGAAGCACTGCTCCTTCATATTAAATGGCAGGGGTTAAACTATTCAGCTTAGAGTCTCTGAAGTCTCCCTGCTTGGATGATCTGGGCTGTTCAGTATTGGTCACTCCCGTCTCCTATATATACTCGCCTCTGGCAATCTGGATTGCCAGTATTGAGTCTTGTACTGCCTGGTGAGGAGCGGAGGTGTTGGTTGTTGATAGAGGCGTGTGGAGTGTTTATCATTGACTGTTGCTATGTGTTTCGGCTGTGTGCAAATCCTCATCCTCTCCTATTTAGTTTCCCTACCTTTTCTACCCGGTGTTCCTCTCTGTTGTCTGTGAGTGAATCTTTGTATGATCATTGGTATTTTTATTTATCCCTATACAGTGGGTATGGAAAGTATTCAGACCCCTTTAAATTTTTCACTCTTTGTTTCATTGCAGCCATTTGGTAAATTCTAAAAAGTTCATTTTTTTTCTTATTAAAGTACACTCTGCACCCCATCTTGTCTGAAAAAAACAGAAATGTAGAAATTTTTGCAAATTTATTTTCCAAAATCATTTTTATTGAGGTTTATCAATGGCACAGAACAGCAAAATAACAAAATAGCATCATAAGAGCACAAAATAAGAACTCAAAATCAAAGTCAAACATAAGCCCCCAAAATAAATATATACATTCACAAAATGCCATACAGCCATCAATCATGTATAACAAATGAATCTAGTAATGACTTGAAAGATAACACTTCTGTATCTCTAATTTTTATATATCTATAAATTTTTATCTATATTTTTAATATCCCCAAAGTGGCATTCAGATCTTCTAGTAAATACCAGGTGGAATTTTTAAATGGAAGGACCGTACGAACCAGCTCGTCTGGGGACAGATGCAAACTTATAAAGGCTCTCCAAGTCTTAAAATTTTTTTCTGTCAAGGTATCTTTGTTTCTCTCAGCTTCCATCCTCTCAGTCGCCATGTTGTCTTTCAGCAAAGATATTAAGTCTGAGAACTTGGGGCAAGACCCACTCAACCAGTCCCTTAAAATAAGTCTCTTAGCCGACATAGCTATAACATGTAAAAATCTAGCTTTTTTTCCCTTCCACAATTTGTCTACTGGGAAGTATAATAGCCAAGTCAAGGGATCGTGACCTATGTCATTATTATAAATATCTCGTGTAGCCATAATAACCCGTCTCCAAAAACCTTGAATAATTGCACAAGACCACAGGCCATGTATCATATTAGTCTTAGGGGTGTTACATTTAGGGCAGCTTTGTAACCTATCAGGTGCTTGTGGTGTTGGTGGGATGGTAAAGCCATATATCGCTCTATAAATGATACGGAATTGCATGTCCCTCCACTTTTCATTAGGAATATACTTTCTCATCAATTTCCAACCTTTAAGTATTTTGTCCTCCAGATCATCCGTTTGAATCAGTCTCTCCCAACCCTTAAATCTTTTATCTGAGCCTTCAGATGAGAATATGTCCTTCAGTCGCTTGTATAAGTAAGAGATGTTTATAACTGACAGATCTGTGTTGACCAGCGAATCCCATACATTCGTGACGCATTCCTTCGAGACGTCTTTCAGCTGGTTTAAAACATGGAACTGTAATTGTCCATATTGCATCAACTGCATGGCTGATAGGCCATACTTCTCAAGCACTTCCGCCCCGTGGAACCACCTTTTCTCAGACACATGTAGCAGGTCACCCAACCTCTGAATGCCCCCCACTCTCCACTCCTTGAATAGAATGTTTTCCCTTCCCAATTTAAAACTGATATGAGCCCAGGGATTCAAATATTTCGAGACCCTCCAAGCCAACTTAAGTTTCTTTCAGACCGCCTTCCAGCATAACGCTGTGTCCCTGTATATCAAAGAGTTTTTCAAAGGCTGTGGGATATCAGACCAAGAGGCGTGTAGGAGACTAACCGGATCCCATGGCCTACATAGTTCTGCCTCATCTTCATAATTAGAATGTTTACTAGATTTTTTTAGCCAATCTAGCACATGTCGGGAAAGACAAGCTAAATTATAACCCCTGATATCCGGGAGTCCCAATCCCCCCCTATCCCTGGGAAGCGTCAGAGTATCAATTTTTATTCTTGCTCTCTTCCCTCTCCATAAGAATTTCGTGAATGCTACATTGAGCCTTTTGATATCTGAAAATCGAAGGAGAAGAGGGATCGTCTGCAGTGGGTACAGCAGTCTCGCAAAACTAATCATCTTTATCAGATGACACCTCCCCATCAGAGACAGAGGGATGTTTTTCCACCCTTCCAACTCTTTCTCTATCTTGACAATCAACGGACTAAAGTTGAGGGAATATACAGCATTTGCAGACCTCCCCAGATAAACCCCTAGATATTTTATGTGGTCACGTCTAACTTTAATACCACCTAACTGATCAACCAATTTCTCATGATGTAAGTTACGGCTTGACTCTCCCAGGCTAAGCAGCTCACATTTAGATTTGTTTAGTTTAAAGCCCGAGAAGGAGCCGTAAATTTCAAGCTGTGTAAGCAAATTGCCCATGTCTCTTCCTGGTCTATTTAAAAATAGAAATACGTCATCAGCAAATAAAGCAGATCGGACAAATCTTTGCCCTACTCGTATTCCCTCAAATGCCTCGCCATCATTAAGGAATCGAGAAAGAGGTTCAAATGCCAGAGTGAAAAGCAGAGGAGACAAGGGACACCCCTGACGAGTTCCCTTCTCTAGGGGAAAGGCTGCGGACAGAAAGCCTGGGGTGTTCACCTTTGCTCGTGGGTTGAGGTACAATGTCTTCAGAAAAATCCTAAACGATGCGAAAAAGCCAAAGGCATCCAAAACCAAATCGAGCCATGCCCAACTTACATTGTCGAACCCTTTTTCGGCATCCAGCAATAGTAACGCCGGTGAGTGGTCCCTGGATAACTCCCCCCCTCTCACCTTGTCCAGGATCAAAATGGTCTTCCTAATATTGCCCACTGCCGACCTACCCTTTATAAATCCAGATTGTTGGCTCCCGATAAGCCGTGGCATGATTCGTGCCAGCCGGTCTGCCATAATCTTGGACAGAATCTTGAGATCCTGATTGATTAGTGAAATGGGTCTATAACTGGAAGGATCGGTTGCATCCTTCTCCCCTTTCGGTAAAAGTTTAATATAAGCCATATTGGTTTGATCAGATAAGCGTTCACCTCTCAAGATGTTATTAAAGTAAGGAACCATGCAGGTGGCAATTTTATCCTTAAGCGCTTTATAATATTCCCCAGTGAAACCATCAGGACCCGGAGCCTTATGGGGACCCAAGTTTTTTATCGTTTCAAGGACCTCTTCTTGGGTTATTTCTCTATTTAGCTCCTCCAGTTCTCCTTCTGCTAAGATTGGTAATTTTACTTTTTTCAACCAGTCCTCCCCTCCCTCTTTAGGCCCTAGATCGTCTTTGTATAAATCAGAATAGTATTTACCTAGTAGGTTGTTTATCCCCCTTGGAGTAGATTCTAAAGTACCATCAGTCTTTTTCAGAGAAGTTATGGCCGTATGTGGCCTCTTTCCTCTGGCTAAAATTTTTCCTGCTTTATCCCCGAATCTATATAAATCAACCTCCCATTGGGCTTTCCAAAATAGCTCTTTTTTCTTGGCCCATGTATCAAATTCTCGTTTAGCTGACACCCACTTGGATTTCAGTTCCGATGTTTGTAGAAATTTGAATTGAGTGTATGCCTTCCTGACGGCCTCGCTAGCAGTTTTAAACTGCTCATTGGCCTTGCATTTCTGTGTCTTTGTGTAGGCTAGGATTCTACCTCTCATAACAGCCTTACTCGCCTCCCAAAATAGTTGAGGATCAGATCTGTGAGCTTCATTATCTAATGAGAATTCGGTCCACCACTCCCCCAATAATTTGTCAAAATTCTCGTCTCGTCTGAGATATGATGGGAAACGCCACAGATAATCCGTCCCCCTTGGCGAAGAATCTGTCAATTTTAGAGTGACTGGATTGTGGTCTGAAATAACCATATCTTCTATGGTCACATCCTCTACTCTCTGTCCATCAGCATCCCCCCCAGTCAAAACATATCTATGCGTGACCACAAATTGTGCGGGTGGGAATAGTGTGTGAATTCATGATCTAAAGGATCATGCATTCTCCACACATCCCCCAAGCCTGAGCAGGAAATCAGATTGTGGAGTGGACCTGACTCCTCCAGAAAGTCTTCGTTTTCAACAGCGCAGAATTCATGACGTCCTCCCCTCCTTCTATCCTTTAGTCTAGATACTACTGAGTTGAAGTCGCCCCCCAAAATTTTTGTATCCTCTCCGTCTTCCAGGACCAGCTTTTGAATGTATGTAAAGAAGTCTTTCTGAACTGAGTTAGGGGCATAGATATTATAGAGACTCAATCTACCCGACAGGCTATCTAATACCAAGTGAATCAGTTGTCCACAGTCATCTCTGACTTCCGAGAGGATTTTGTGTTGAAAGGATCTGTTGATCAGAATTAGCACTCCTGCTTTCCTTCCTAACGCCCCAGAGCCATATACCGCCCCCACCCACATTCTGTGCATTCTAAATAACTCATTTTGGGACAAGTGAGTTTCCTGTAACATAGCAATATCAGCGTTAAGTTGCTTCAGATGTCGTAATATCATTGATCTTTTTTCCGGGGATCTTAATCCTTTAACGTTCCAGGTTATAACCTTAACCTTGATCTAATTTATAAAGTGAGATTAATTGATGGTGTTTTCTGGCTGGGTAAGCATAAATTGTAGTGGAATGGCACAATATAATTAGAAACAACAATGCATTAAGTGAATCGTGCTCTGAAGACTCTTCGTACAACAACAGCAAAAACATTCCCATTTCCCCCTCCTGTGAAAATACCCTCCCCCACCCTTCAACAATTACCCCTCTAACTGCTCGATGTAAACGAACTTCCATATACTGACAGGTAACCTCCTTTCTCTCTCGCCCAACGGCTTAAGAACAAAGTTTAAAGTGTAGCAACCGTCTTTGCATATATATAGTGACTCTCCAGCTTCCTTGCTCCAATTCTCAAAATACTTAACCGGTTCAGGACCGCCCACTGTACATAAACGTCGGCGCTGCCTGGGCTCTGTGCAGCGCCAACGTTTAAAAATGGTGGGTGGTCCCGCAGCGCTCAGGACCCCCAGGGTCCTGCTAGCGCTGCGGTACCGGTTCAAAGCGATAGCTCTGACATGTGGCATCATGGGTGTAGCGCCGGCGTCCCTGCCCTCTGCTAGGCAGGGACGCTTTTCCCCTCACCTCTCTGCTCCGTGCCCGGCGTCCTCCTCCCGCTCTGCTGGCAGCGCGCGCTCCTTCCCGGCCACTGTGCTTAGGGCGCGCGCGCTCTCCCTCCCTCTTAAAGGGGCCGCGCGCGCCGTCCTAAGGAGTCCCCGGCCAATGGCCGGAGGACTTCACCATATATAAGGCACCTCCTCCAAAATGGAGGTGCCCGAGCAATGTTGTTGCACTGTTCACTACTCTGCTTCAGCCCTCAGGTCCCGTTGCCAGTTACCTGCCAGATACCTGCCAGATTCCTGCCAGCTTGCTGTCTTATTCCTGCCTGATATTCTGCTACCTGCCTGCTAGCCTGAGGTCCGACGGTCTGCCTTACTACTCCTGTCAGTCTGTCTAAGGACCAGCTTGCCCGCTCACCTGGGAGCGCACATCAACTACCTGCCTGCTTGCCTGAGGTCCGACGGTCTGCCTTCCAACTCTTGTCAGTCTGTCTATGGACCAGCTTGCCCGCTCACCTGGGAGCGCACATCTGCTACCTGCCTGCTAGCCTACCTGGAGGCTCTGCCGTCACGTGCTGTGACCACCTGCCTGTCCAGTGACTCCTGCCCGCTCACCTGGGAGCGCTCATCTGCTGCCTGTCTGCTAGCCTACCTGGAGGCTCTGCCGTCACGTGCTGTGACCACCCGCCTGTCCAGAGACTTCTGCCCGCTCACCTGGGAGCGCTCATCTGCCGCCTGTCTGTTGGTCTTCCTGGAGGCTCCGCCGTCACATGCTGTGACCACCCGTTCACCCAGAGACTGCCCCGGTCACTTGCCGTGACCACCTGCCCGTTCACCCAGAGACTGCCCCGGTCACTTGCCGTGACCATCTGCCCGTTCATCCAGAGACTGCCCCGGTCACTTGCCGTGACCTCCTGCCCGTTCTTCTAGAGACTGTCCCGGTCACCTGCTGTGACTGCCTGCCTGGTCGCCACCCGCTCCCTTACAAGTACCGCCCCCTTGTATAGTAGCTCAGAGGTTCCGCCTCCCAGACCCGTTACAGTTTGCTCGGGCCATGGAACCCGGTGGCACCCAAGCTCCTTCGCTCTCGGACCTGTGTCATGAACTGTCCCGTCAGAGGTCCCAACAGGAGTCCATCCTGGGTCACCTGCGGAATGTCAATTCTCGCCTGGACACTCTGACTGCTCCGCCAGCAACCTCCGCCAGTGCCATGACTCGCAATCCGGCAGCTCCGCTGTCCACTAATACCATGGTATCCTACCCCGGACCCCGGCTTTCTGCACCTCCTCGCTTCGGAGGCGACTCCGCCCAGGCTCGGGGCTTCATAAATCAGTGCACCCTGCACTTTGAACTCCTGTCCCACCAGTTTAACTCCGACCGGGCCAAAATTGCCTTCATCATGTCCCATCTCACCGGGGAGGCCCTGGCCTGGCTAAATCCTCTATGGGAGAGAGGAGACCCCCTGGTGTCCGACTTGCCTGCCTTTCTCATGGCTTTCCGGAAAGTCTTCGACGAACCCGGACGGAAGACCTCATCCGCATCATCACTGCTACGCCTCCGTCAGGGAAGTCTCACCGTGGGCCAATATGCCATACGGTTCCGTACCCTTGCCTCGGAGCTGGCCTGGGATAACGACGCTCTGGTATCCGTCTTCTGGGAGGGTCTGTCCGGCCGTATTAAAGATGAACTTGCCGGTCGGGACATTCCTACCACTCTCGATGACCTAATAACTCTTGCCACCCGGATTGACCTACGGTTCCAGGAGCGTGCCAAAGAGGTCACCCGTGAGAGGAGGTTTCCACGTCTAGCTCCTACTTTTCAGAAATCCGTCTCTCCCCAGGTACACTCTCCTGAGCCTATGCAGGTCGACCAGACCAAGATGGTCAAAACCCGTCAGGACTTACGCCGTGCCGAGGGGAGCTGCTTCTACTGTGGCAGTAAGGAGCACCGGATCCGTGCCTGCCCGGAGAGGTCGGGAAACGCCTGTGTCTAGGTTCGCTCAGAGAGGTCGACCTAGACAAGAATAAATCCTCTCCATCTCTGCTGCTGTCAGTCTCAATAGTCTGCGGGGAGAACCGTTATTTCGAACTAGCCCAACTTGACTCTGGAGCAGCCGGGAATCTTATTTCACAGTCCCTGGTAGAGAAATACCGCATCCCCACCAAACCTCTGGCTGTACCCTTGTCTGTTGCTGCCGTGGATGGGGGTCTCTTACCACGCCCCATCCAACTCATCACCGAATCCATTACTCTGCAAGTGGGAATGCTGCATTCTGAGAGTATCTCCTTTCATGTTCTGCCTGGACTCTCTCACGCCCTCTTGCTAGGTCTACCTTGGCTCCAGAGACATGCACCCGTGCTTGACTGGCAGACCGGAGAAGTCCTTCGCTGGGGACAGGACTGCCATAAGACCTGTCTGGTTCCCGTCCATCCCGTCCGTCCTTCTCCTACCCCAGCTAATCTACCTGGACTTCCGATTCCTTATTGGTCTTATGCTGATGTCTTTAATAAAAAGGAGGCAGAGACACTACCCCCTCATAGACCATACGACTGCCCTATCGACCTGTTACCTGGTACTACTCCTCCCCGTGGGCGTATTTATCCATTATCCGCTGCTGAGACCCGGTCGATGTCCGAATATATTGAGGAGAATCTGGCCAGGGGATTCATCCGGAAATCTACCTCCCCGGCGGGAGCAGGCTTCTTTTTCGTCAAAAAGAAGGACGGCTCTCTCCGTCCCTGTATAGACTATAGAGGCCTTAACCAGATCACGGTGAAGAATAAGTACCCCCTTCCGCTCATTCCGCAGTTATTTGATCGTCTGAGGGGGGCTAGAATCTTCACCAAACTGGACCTCCGTGGGGCGTACAACCTGGTTCGTATCCGTCAGGGGGATGAATGGAAGACGGCATTCAACACCCGGGACGGCCACTATGAATATCTGGTAATGCCCTTTGGCCTCTGTAACGCTCCTGCCGTCTTTCAAGAGTTGGTCAATGACATCTTCCGGGACCTTCTCTACTCCTGCGTAGTGGTGTACCTGGACGACATCTTGGTCTTCTCTCCGGATCTCCAGACTCACCGGAGGGACGTTCGTCAGGTCCTGCTCAGGCTCAGGCAGAATCACCTCTTCGCTAAATACGAGAAGTGCCTCTTTGAGCAGACCTCGCTTCCGTTTTTGGGCTACATTATTTCTCAGACCGGCCTACGAATGGATCCAGAGAAACTGTCTGCCATCGAGAAATGGCCTCGACCGGAGGGGTTGAAGGCCATTCAGCGGTTCCTGGGCTTCGCCAACTACTACCGCCTCTTCATACCACACTTCTCTTCCCGGACTGTCCCAATTTCCGCGCTCACCCGTAAGGGTACTAATCCCAAAGAGTGGCCGCCCGAAGCAGAGGAGGCCTTTCTTTCCTTAAAACAGGCCTTCTCTTCCGCCCCGGTGCTGCATCGCCCGGACGGCAACAAGCAGTTCTTCCTGGAAGTTGACGCCTCCTCCTCTGGAGCCGGAGCGGTACTTACTCAAAAATCATCTTCCGGGAGGATGGTAACTTGCGGCTTCTTCTCTAAACTCTTCTCCTCCTCAGAGCGCAATTATTCCATAGGAGACCGAGAGTTATTGGCCATCAAACTGGCATTGGAGGAGTGGCGTTACCTGCTCGAGGGGGCTCTTCACCCGGTAATAATTTACACTGACCACAAGAACTTGGCTTACCTCCAGCATGCCCAGAGACTTAACCCGCGCCAAGCCCGGTGGTCCTTGTTTTTTGCTCGCTTTGATTTTGTTCTTCATTTTCGCCCGGCTGACAAAAACGTCAAGGCGGACGCCTTGTCTCGATCCTTTCTGGTGTCTGATCTCGAGGAAGATCCGAAACACATCATCGATCCCGCCAGAGTAATGCAGGTGGCTCCCGTGAGTCTAAATCGTCTCCCTCCCGGAAAGACGTTCGTATCAGTACCTGATCGGGAGAAGATCCTTCACTGGGGTCACTCGTCTAAACTGGCTGGCCACGCCGGTCAGAAAAAGACCCTCCAGCTTATTACCCGGCACTACTGGTGGCCTACCCTGCACAAGGACGTAATAGACTTTGTTTCTGCCTGTGTGTCCTGCGCCCGCAACAAGGTTCCGAGACATCTGCCAGCCGGTCGCCTCCTTCCGCTTTCTGTACCTGCTGCCCCCTGGCAGCATATAGCAATGGACTTTATAACTGACCTCCCAGTCTCTGCCGGTTGTACGGTCATTTGGGTGGTCGCTGACCGTTTCTCCAAGATGGCTCATTTCGTTCCCCTGCCAGGCCTCCCGTCTGCACCCGAGCTAGCTAAAGACTTTATTCGTCACATCTTTCGTCTTCATGGCCTGCCCCTCCACATCGTGTCGGATCGTGGGGTACAGTTCACCTCACGCTTCTGGAGAGCCACTTGTAAACTGCTAGACGTCACCCTGGACTTCTCTTCCGCTTACCACCCACAGTCCAATGGTCAAGTGGAGCGGATCAATCAGAACCTGACCAGTTACCTCCGGCACTTCGTTAATGCCCATCATTCAGACTGGGTGGATCTCCTACCATGGGCCGAGTTCTCTTATAACAATCACGAGAGCGAATCCTCCTCCAAATCCCCGTTTTTTGTAGTCTTCGGTCAGCATCCTCGGATTCCTTTTCCTGTCTCCACCTCTGTGGACAACCCGGCTGCGGAATCTCTCGTTAGCAAATTTTCCTCCATTTGGGAGAGTACCCGATCCGCACTCCTTCAGTCGTCCGAACGGATGAAAAGACACGCTGACAAAAAACGCCTGGATCCTCCACAATTTCGTCCTGGAGATAAAGTCTGGCTCTCATCTAAATATGTCCGACTCAAGATACCTTCTTACAAGTTAGGGCCTCGGTTCATCGGTCCTCTGGAGGTCATCAGTCAGATCAACCCGGTGGCCTATAAATTGAAACTCCCGGCCAACTTACGGATCCCTAACTCCTTCCATGTATCTCTCCTCAAACCTGTGGTACTTAACTCTTTTTCCAAGTCTACAGGTACGCCTCCTGCTTCGGTTTCTGCTGAGGACGAGTTTGAGGTAGAGAACATTCTTGCCACCAAAAGGGTAAGAGGAAAGACCTTTTTTCTAGTAGATTGGAAGGGGTTTGGTCCTGAGGAGAGAACGTGGGAGCCCCGGGAGAACATCCATGCCCCGCTCATCCTTGCTAAATTTCTGTCTGGCCTAAAAAAGGGGGGGCCTAAAGGGGGGGGGTACTGTAGCGCCGGCGTCCCTGCCCTCTGCTAGGCAGGGACACTGTTCCCCTCACCTCTCTGCTCCGTGCCCGGCGTCCTCCTCCCGCTCTGCTGGCAGCGCGCGCTCCTTCCTGGCCACTGTGCTTAGGGCGCGCGCGCGCTCTCCCTCCCTCTTAAAGGGGCCGCGCGCGCCGTCCTAAGGAGTCCCCGGCCAATGGCCGGAGGACTTCACCATATATAAGGCACCTCCTCCAAAATGGAGGTGCCCGAGCAAAGTTGTTGCACTGTTCACTACTCTGCTTCAGCCCTCAGGTCCCGTTGCCAGTTACCTGCCAGATACCTGCCAGATTCCTGCCAGCTTGCTGTCTTATTCCTGCCTGATATTCTGCTACCTGCCTGCTAGCCTGAGGTCCGACGGTCTGCCTTACTACTCCTGTCAGTCTGTCTAAGGACCAGCTTGCCCGCTCACCTGGGAGCGCACATCAACTACCTGCCTGCTTGCCTGAGGGCCGACGGTCTGCCTTCCAACTCTTGTCAGTCTGTCTATGGACCAGCTTGCCCGCTCACCTGGGAGCGCACATCTGCTACCTGCCTGCTAGCATACCTGGAGGCTCTGCCGTCACGTGCTGTGACCACCTGCCTGTCCAGTGACTCCTGCCCGCTCACCTGGGAGCGCTCATCTGCTGCCTGTCTGCTAGCCTACCTGGAGGCTCTGCCGTCACGTGCTGTGACCACCCGCCTGTCCAGAGACTTCTGCCCGCTCACCTGGGAGCGCTCATCTGCCGCCTGTCTGTTGGTCTTCCTGGAGGCTCCGCCGTCACATGCTGTGACCACCCGTTCACCCAGAGACTGCCCCGGTCACTTGCCGTGACCACCTGCCCGTTCATCCAGAGACTGCCCCGGTCACTTGCCGTGACCTCCTGCCGTTCTTCTAGAGACTGTCCCGGTCACCTGCTGTGACTGCCTGCCTGGTCGCCACCCGCTCCCTTACAAGGACCGCCCCCTTGTATAGTAGCTCAGAGGTTCCGCCTCCCAGACCCGTTACAATGGGGACCTGAATGGATCAGGTCCCCATGATGTTAACCTGTTCCTATCTTCTAGATGCCGCGATCCATAGCGATCGCGGCATTTAAAAGATAGTGACAGCTGGTGGTCGGCGATCGGGACCCCCCACATACCTCAGGAGCGGCGGGGATCCCGGTGCTGTGACCTCTGACATCATCGAGACCTGATTGGCTCAGGTCTCGATGATGTCAGCGTCACACCAGCCAATCAGAGAGATCACCAGGGAAGTTTGTTTTAGCAACAAACTTTCCCGGGCGATCTGCCTGATAAATACACCGTTTCTCCTCCGATCTCAGTGAGAGAGCAGAGGAGAAACAGTGTGACAAGAGCTGTGTCAGCCTTGCCACTGTGAAAGTAAAAAAAAAAAAAATAAAAAAGAAAGTAAGAGTTAGGGTTAGTCAGTCCTGTCAGATCAGTGAGTCAGTCAGTCCTGTCAGATCAGTGAGTCAGTCAGTCCTGTCAGATCAGTGAGTCAGTCAGTCCTGTCAGATCAGTCAGTCCTGTCAGATCAGTCAGTCCTGTCAGATCAGTCAGTCCTGTCAGATCAGTCAGTTCTGTCAGATCAGTCAGTTCTGTCAGATCAGTCAGTCCTGTCAGATCAGTCAGTCCTGTCAGATCAGTCAGTCCTGTCAGATCAGTCAGTCCTGTCAGATCAGTCAGTCCTGTCAGATCAGTCAGTCCAGTCCGATCAGTCAGTCCAGTCCGATCAGTCAGTCCAGTCCGATCAGTCAGTCCAGTCCGATCAGTCAGTCCAGTCCGATCAGTCAGTCCAGTCCGATCAGTCAGTCCAGTCCGATCAGTCAGTCCAGTCCGATCAGTCAGTCCCGTCCGATCAGTCAGTCCCGTCCGGTCAGTCCAGTCAAAAAATCTAAAAATAAAATGGCCCGTCAGACTTATACCGCAGAAGAGGTGTATGCCCTGCTGTGTTCTGACACTGATGACAGCGCAATCTCAGATGGAAATATGGATTTTGAGGGCTTTAGTAGCGGAGACACAGAGCTCAGAAATGAGCAGTGATTCTGTTCGATCCTCAAGCCCAAGGACCAGTACAGCAATAGGGGCAAATAGCGCTACTGGAGAAACGTCTCCAAATCAGGGAACACTGCCCAGTACAAGCGCTGTCCCTGCTACTAGTGAATTGGCGCACGCCAGTGTACAAGGGGCGATGCCACATGATCTAGCATTTCCCAGATGGGAGGCTTCGGATTCGGCTGCTCCATTCAGCCCTGATTTCAACGCCACTCCTGGTATAAATGTGGAGGTGGAAGATTTTGGACCAATTCATTTTTTTAATTTGTTTTTTACAGACAGCTTGCTAGAGCATATAGTCGTGCAAACAAATTTATATGCATCCCAATTCATAAGCCAGAATCCCCGATCTTACTATGCTAGGGCAAATTTATGGACACCAACTAATGTTCCGGAAATAAAAAATTTTTTAGGACTTACATTTGCCATGGGGCTTGTTAAAAAACCGAGCATTCGATCCTACTGGTCCAACCACCCTGTTCAAGCCACCCCTATGTTTTCAGTCGTTCTGCCTAGGAACCGTTATGAAATGCTCATGCGGTTTTGGCATTTTAACAACAATAGTCAATGCCTGCCCAGAAATGCCCCAGAACATGACAGGTTATATAAAATTAGACCCATCATTGAAAATTTGTCAGAAAAATTCTTAAGCCTCTACACCCCAACACAAAATATTTCTATAGATGAGTCCCTTGTAAAATTCAAAGGAAGACTGCACCTCAAGCAATTTATCCCATCTAAAAGGGCAAGGTTTGGAATAAAGCTCTATAAAATGTGCGAAAGTTCAACCGGATACACATCCGCTTTTCGCATATATGAGGGGAAAGATAGCCAACTAAACCCACCAGGATGCCCTACTTATCTGGGGACATCTGGAAAAATTGTTTGGGAGCTGATAAGTCCATTTTTTCAAAAAGGCTACAATCTATATGTGGACAATTATTACACCAGCATACCCCTATTTAAAAGTCTGGTTGAACACAACATCGGGGCTTGTGGGACCATCCGTAAAAACCGTCAGGGGTTTCCACAACCATTGGTCAACCAAAAGTTTCAAAAGGGGCAGTCAGGGGCTGTATGCAACTGAGAGCTGCTTGCCGTGAAGTATAGGGATAAGAGGGATATTTTTGTCCTCAGCTCGATCCACACAGATGCCACAAGGGCCACTGTAGAACTAGGATCCACCACTCCGAAGCAAAAACCTGTGTCAGTCATTGACTACAACAAACACATGGGGGGTGTGGACCTTGCAGACCAGGTTCTACAGCCATACCAGGTATCAAGAAAGTCCTATACCTGGTATAAAAAGTTGGTTATTTATTTGTTTCAGGTGGCCACACACAATTCTTTTGTGTTGTACAAAAAAGCAGGAAATTCAGATCCTTTTCTTGATTATCAAGAAAAGGTAATTGAAAATCTTGTCTTTCAAAGTGTTAGCCCCGCTCATCCATTAGAATCTGAGGATGTGAAAAGACTCACTGAGCGACATTTTATTGCACTTATTCCAGCAACGGAAACAAGAAGGAACCCCCAGAAAAGATGTCGTGTATGTACTAAGAGAGGAGTGAGGCGTGATACCCGCTACTATTGCCCACAATGCCCATCATTGCCAGCCTTATGCGTCACTGACTGCTTTAAAATCTACCACACAGAACCACGTTTTTAAACTGTAAAAATGTATCCCAATTTGTCATTCAAACATTTGGTTCATTTAGTGAATGACATTCGAGTAGAGCTCACTTAATTTCCAGGGGGGGTTCTCCAGAATCTAAACCTTCCATTGCGTGCTTGTTTCTGGAAATCATCCATTGAGTTAAAATGGTCACTAAACCCATAGATGAATTCCCAGAGGGGTGTCATTTCCAAAATGGGGTCACTTCAGGGGGGATTCTTTAGCTCTGGTACTCTGAAAAGTGCCAGAACAGCATAATCCCCCCTGAAGTGACCCCATTATGGAAATGACACCTCTGTGGGAATTCATCTATGGGTTTAGTGACCATTTACCTATCTACTTATTTTCCCATCACTAGATTAATTTATACAGAGGAGTAGATTGTAAAATTCGGTCACTTGTTGTGGGTTTCCTCTGTTTAGGCACCTCAGGGGCTCTCCAAATGCAACATGGCGTCCGCTATCCATTCCAGTCAAATTTCCATTCCAAAAGTCAAATGGCGCTCCTTACCTTCCGAGCCATGCCGTGCGCCCAAACAGTGGCTTTGCACCACATATGGGATATCAGCGTGCTCAGGAGAAATTGCACAACACATTTTGGGGTCCATTTTTTCTGGCTGCCCTTGTGAAAATTAAAAAATTGAGGCTAAAGTAGCAGTTTTGTGTTAAAAATGTGTTTTTTTATTTTCACCCTTCAACATTATAAAATTCTGTGAAGCCCCTGGGGGTTCAAGGTGCTCACCACACATCTAGATAAGTTCCTTGAGGGGTCTAGTTTCCAAAATGGGGTGACTTGTTGGGGGTTTCCTCTGTTTAAGCACCTCAGGGGCTCTCCAAATGCAACATGGCGTCCGCTATCGATTCCAGTCAAATTTCCATTCCAAAACTCAAATGGCGCTCCTTACCTTCCGAGCCAAGCCGTGCGCCCAAACAGTGGCTTTGCACCACATATGGTGTATCAGCGTGCTCAGGAGAAATTGCACAACACATTTTGGGGTCCATTTTTTCTGGCTGCCCTTGTGAAAATTAAAAATTTGAGGCTAAAGTAGCAGTTTTGTGAAAAAAAGTTAAATGTTCATTGTTTTCTTCCACATTCCAAAAATTCCTGTGAAGCACCTGAAGGGTTAATAAACTTCTTGAATGTGGTTTTGAGCACCTTGAGGGGTGCAGTTTTTAGAATGGTGTCACTTTTGGGTATTTTCTGTCATAAAGGCTCCTCAAAGTCACTTCAAATAAGATGTGGTCCCTAAAAAAATGTTTTTGTAAATTTTGTTGTAAAAATGAGAAATCGCTGGTCAACTTTTAACCCTTATAGCTTCCTAACAGAAAAAAATTTTGGTTCCAAAATTGTGCTGATGTGAAGTAGACATGTGGGAAATGTTATTCATTAACTATTTTGTGTGACATATCTCTCTGATTAAAGGGCATGAAAATTCAAAGTTTGAAAATTGCAAAATTTTCAAAATTTTCGCCAAATTTCAGATTTTTTTCACAAATAAACGCAAGTGATATCGAAGAAATTTTACCACTATCATGAAGTACAATATGTCACAAAAAAACAATCTCAGAATCAGGGGGATCCGTTGAAGCGTTCCAGAGTAATTACCTCATAAAGTGACAGTGGTCAGAATTGAAAAAATTGGCCCGGTCACGAAGGCAAAAACACGCTCTGGCGCGAAGTGGTTAAAAAGTCATCCAATAGATTCAAGTAGGATGGAGTCCATGGAGAGAAAAAAAAAAAAAAACGGGAAAAAAAGATTCAGGAGCGATAGAGAGCTGGCCTCGTGCTGGCCCCCAACAGTACGTGTCCCCTTTATCTTTTTCTTACGGTGACAAAAATTGGATACCTTTTCCCTATGACTAGGTCAAGGACACATCATGTCAAAGTCTGAGCGATCAGGAGTCCACATCACAGCCAAGCCCTGGAGATCTCGATGGACCAGCTTCTTCCGATCTGGGAGATCTGGGATTATTTCTATCCGTAAGATCCCTTTGCATGAGATGTCTTAGCGCTTCCTGGGGATCACGCTGCACTTTAAGCTTGCCATCAGGGCCTCTATATTTAAGCACTGCAGGGTATAGAAGTTGGAAACGGATGTTTCTCTTGTACAAGATGCTACATGCCGGGCTAAAGGCTTTTCTCAGCCTGGTAACCGCCACAGAAAAGTCTCCAAAAACCAGGATCTTATGCTCACCAATCAGTACTGGACGCCTCATGCCTTTAAAGGTGCGCAGGATATTTTCTTTGTCTTTATAATCAAGGTAGCGCACAATCACTTGTCTTGGTCTTGATTGGAGGGAAATGTGATTTTTGTCACGCATCTGCAACTCAGAATTGTTAATCTTGCTGGAATCTGATCTTGTTGCTGGAGGCATACCGACTCTGTGGGCTCTTTCCACCTTGCATTTATGTGAAATCCCTAAGGCGCGAGGGATTTCAATTTCACAGATGTCATTTAGTGCCCCATTTGGTATAGATTCAGGCAGCCCTATGATTTTCAAATTATTGCGTCTCGAACGATTCTCAAGGTCCTCTAGTTTGTCTTTGGAGTAAGCTGCCTGCTGGATAAGATCAGAGACTTGATTCTCCAGTTGCGACACTCTGTCTTCCGAATCAGATAGCCTCTGCTCCAAGGTATGGAGTCTGGATTCATGTTGATCAGATATGGTTTGCAGGCTCAGCAGAGCCTCTTTCATCACCTCTCTGATAGTCTCCCCGAGATCTTCTGCCAGGTAGTGAGATGCCTCCTGTGCCAGCTTTTTATAGTTTAGTGGGGGCATAGTGTGACCGGATGAAGGCATTTCTTCCTCTCCCTCACTACATTCACCTCCACTGACTGGCATATCTATAATATTATCGGCGCTCCTGTCATCCCCCAGTTTCTTCTGCTGTAGCTGTTGCTGTTTTTGTCCCCGTGCTGCGTCCCTCTGCTTCCCGCCCGCCGCCATCTTGGCGGGTACCGTCTGCCGCTGGGACTGAGGCGCCGAGGAACAGTGTTCGCTTCCTGAGTTACGGAGCCACCTCTCCATGCGACCCTCCTTTGCCGCCGGTGACGCTACCTTCTTGGAGCTCATTCCGAGCGATGTGGCGATGGTGCGTGGTGCGCTGCTGTTGTTTGACAGCCGCGGGCGCTGGGAGCTCAGACGCGTCCCTGCATCCCTGTCAGAGCCGGAACCGGAAGTCGCAAATTTATTAAAAAAGAAAAACTGAAATATCACATGGTCATAAGTATTTAGAGGATTTTGCTGGTCATTGTGAAAGTGTTTTTTTTTTTTAAAGTGAAAATCGGTGCGTTGGTGGGCATACTAGATATACAGGTGCATCTCACAAAATTAGAATATCATCAAAAAGTTAATTTATTTCAGTTCTTCAATACAAAAAGTGAAACTCATATTATATAGCATCATTACAAACAGAGTGAACTATTTCAAGTGTTTATTTCTGTTAATGTTGATGATTATGGCTTACAGCCAATGAAAACACAAAAGTCATTATCTCAGTAAATTAGAATACTTTATAACAACAGCTTGAAAAATGTTTTTAAAATCCAAAATGTTGGCCTACTGAAATGTATGTTCAGTAAATGCTCAATACTTGGTCGGGGCTCCTTTTGCATCAATTACTGCATCAATGCGGCAATGTGGCATGGGGGGCGATCAGCCTGTGACACTGCTGAGGTGTTATGGAAGCCCAGGTTGCTTTGATAGCAGCCTTCAGCTCGTCTGCATTGTTGGGTCTGGGGTCTCATCTTCCTCTTGACAATACATCATAGATTCTCTATGGGGTTAAGGTCAGGCGAGTTTGGTGGCCAATCAAGCACAGTGATGCTGTTGTGTGTAAACCAGGTATTGGTACTTTTGGCAGTGTGGACAGGTGCCAAGTCCTGCTGGAGAATGACATTTCCATCTCCAAAAAGCTTGTCGGCAGAGGGAAGCATGAAGTGCTCTAAAATTTCCTGGTAGACGGCTGCACTGACTTTGGTCTTGATAAAACACAGTGGACCTACACCAGCAGCTGACATGGCTCCCCAAACCATCACTGATTGTGGAAACTTCACACTAGACCTCAAGCAGCTTGGATTGTGGCCTCTCCACTCTTCCTCCAGACTCTGGGACCTTGTGGAGTGTGTCAATGACTGCCTTCTGGACATCTGTCAAGTCAGCAGTCTTCCCCATGATTGTGGAGCCTACTGAAACAGATTAAAGGTCCTTTTTAAATGCCTAGGAAGCCTTTGCAGGTGTTTTTTGTTAATTATTCTGATTTACTGAGATAATGACTTTTGTGTTTTCATTGGCTGTAAGCCATAATCATCAACATTAACAGAAATAAACACTTGAAATAGAGCACTCTGTTTGTAATGATTCTATATAATATGAGTTTCACTTTTTGTATTGAAGAACTGAAATAAATTAACTCTTTGATGATATTCTAATTTAGTGAGATGCACCTGTAGATGTGAAGGCAAAAAAGGCATTAATACTATATGGAGAAAAGGGGCATTATTACTATATGGGAATGGAAAAAGAGCATTAATATCTTAAAGAGGCACAAAGAGGGACATAATGTGGGGAACATAAAGGAACATAATTATTGTGTGGTGGCATAGGGAAGGACATTGCAAAGGGGACATAAAATCAGCATAGGGCACAAAGGAGGCACTATCACTGTGTGGAGGCAAAGAGGAGGCACCGAAACTCTGTGGAGGTAGAATGGGTGCTGTGTCAGTTGTGGGAATTTACTTTGTAAATTGAAAAATAGTTGATTTAGAGATGGGTAAAAGTGATGAGCTAAAATTTTTTGTATGTCACGTTCTGAAGAAACAAGATGTGCATGGTATGAAGTGGTCATGGTGGTCTGGGCCGGATAAAGGAAAACAAGGGACATGACTTCCATCACGAACATCACCAGTGAGTCATTGGATTTGCGTGTACATAGTACATATATGGTATACAGAGCACCTGTGTAGAACTGGCCTCTACCTCTACATGGTCACTGTATGGTGGTAATATTGGACTTAGTACAATTGTTTTTGTTAATAATCAGTATGGTGGTATTCTTCTGGTAATATGTGGTCATGGTGCGGAGGTATTATTTATTCCTTCTATAGGAGTAATATTGTTAATATTGGTGTTAGTATAGTAGGTTTTGTTCAGTTACAGTGTGGTGGTATTTTTACTTGTACAATGGTATTATTTTGCTAACTGTAAGACTGTTTTAGTTACAGTATTTTTATGGAGGGGGAACATAAATCTTTATAGACCTAATCAAAGCCACAGGAGCCCACGCATCCAACAATAACCTGGTGGTAGTGGAGGGACTCCTAGGAATCTAGTCATGCCCCTGTGATCGGCTATGGGAAATCCATTGAGAGCATCTGACCTTAAAGAGGACATCACAAACTGCACTTCTCTGATACACCAAACAACAATTTTTCATTTGGAAATCTGCTCCTGGGATTAGAGGTCGCCGATGCACCCTCCTTAAGGCGCCACCTAGTGTTGTGTCATTTCCCTCCCATAACATCCACGTAATGTGACCATGGCCACAAAGATAAAGACTCTTTTAGTTCTCTTATTCTTACTGGCTGGTGGGTACAATAGCAAGAATCACTTCACCACCGTGTACAAGATTCAGGTGCACGTTCTAAAAGGATGTGAGAACAGATTCGAAGGACCCGGGTCCATTACCCACATCAGTAATTTGTGGTCGCTGAACAGGAGCAGTGAAAACCGTCTCTTAATTAGCTTTTATTTTTTAATGTCGCTTTAAATCACTGACATTTAAAGTTACACAAATACCAATGCCCTCATCACCCACTGACTCCCATCAGCCCCCCGCAACGCGTTAGCGGGGTACCAATGGACTGCCATGAGAGCCTGATTAAGGCCTCCAAGGCTACCATCTCAGTCTTAGCCTGTGACAATAAAAAGCAGTCAAAACATCTTTAGCACTATAAATTGTTATCAATAAGGTATGGTATGGCTCTTGGATAAAGGGGAGTAAAAAATCAAAGTGCAAAAATAAAAATGTATACTCGGCAGGAATGTAAAATTTGGGAAGTCTATAATATGTAAAATGTGTGGGCGAAATCCACTCTTCTATGCCTTTTGAACCCCAAATTAATTAAAATGATTCGTTTTATGAGTGCTTGGGAAATCGGGACAGCACAGCCTTGTATGGTACAATTGTCATTATATAAACCAAAAGTTTCCTTTTAATCTCTTTTCTGTAGATAGGCGAAGGCGGGCATACAGTTTTCTAATCTTATCCTGAATTTTTTTTTATAGAATTGTGGGTCATGTATATAAAAGTTTATAAAACTATCTCCATAGATAAAGAACAGTATTCTTTTAAAAGTTTGTCCTCCTTTAGTTGATAAATATAACACTCCTGCATTAAAAGACTTGATTGTTTTTTCTACATTCTTGGCAGATCACTAACATTAATATTCTGCTACCAGCACTATAATAAACTAAATAAAATGTTGCTCCATTTTTTTGCAAATTAATAGAACAATTGCTTAATAAATAAAACGAGGGGTAAGAAAACAGTTTCACTGTATAGATGCATCATGCTGAAACGCGTGAGTAAGTAATAATGATGTGCCGGGATTCCCTCTCCTGGCTTTTACGTCAATAGTACAGTTACATGTGATGGTCTCCATTGTAAGGACTCTTCTCGCCTATGACGTGTGTCACATAGAAGAGAGGATTACACGCAAACCCTGGAATGTGGCTCCGCCGCTGTCTGTTGCTACAGAGACATAACCTTTCATAACACTAAATCACCAAAAAGCAGACAAAGGATGGAGCAGGGAGAACAAGGTGTTAAGTATGCACGCACTGCACAACTGCACACCTGGCGGAAAGGTGCAACTACTTCCTGACTTACAAAAATAACCACATCTGACTGCTTAAAGGGAATCTGTCACCAGGCTTTCACTACCTCATCTGGGAGCAGCATAATATAGAGACAGAGACCCCGATTCCAGCGATGTGTCACTTACTGGGCTGCTTGCTGTAGTTTTGATAAAATACAGTTTTCTCTGCTGCGCCTCTAGAAGTTCTCTGAATGCAGAGCTCTGTATAAACCCGCCCACACCGCTGATTGGCTGCTTTTTGTGTAAATTTTGCATAAGCAGAAAGCTGCCAATCAGTGGTGGAGGCGGGGTTATACAGAGCTCATGAATATGGAGCACTACATGGCAGCAACTTTACTAGTCCTCTAGCGATAATCTCCTGCTGATAAAACTGTGATTTTGTCAAAGCTAAAGCAAGCAGCCCAATAAGTGACACACTGCTGGAATCAGGGTCTCTGTTTCTAAATGACGCTGTCCCCAAGTTAGGTGGCAAAATTCTGTGACAGATTCCCTTTAATGGGGTTTTCGGGCTCTGAAAAAATTTCTGCAGTCACTCTATGTGACTGCAGGTTACAGAATCGTGAAAGTGTGCAAGATGCACACTGTCAAGATTCCCCTTCATTTCCATCTCAAGTGATCATCATGTGACTGTTAGTCTGAGATTTGCCACAACTTTACCGGCCGCACTTAATGTTCTATTGAGAAAAGCAGATGGTAAGCAAGTTGGCAATGACGCATACTTGCAATGACGACCACTCAAGCTGGAAATAGAGGGGGATCATGACAGTGTGCGCACTGTCACAAGTCAGCAACTTGCAGTCACCATGAAATGTATGATCAGCCCAGAAAACCCCAAAAGTGTCTCCAAAATGTTGGCAACTATTCTGTGAGCTCTCTCTTCGGTGACCCCAGAAACCAAACCGGCGCATTCTTCCATTATTGGACCTTTTTGGTGCTGTTGGAATGAGATTTTCGCTGTGACGCACAGCCCTGAATGTGATAATGGTCTTGAGTTGCTAGAAAAATGATACTATTTCCTATTTCTTTTGTATAGTGTTGGACTGGTGTAATACATTACTTATCATTTTGTCATTGACATCTTTTAGTAGTTATAACTTACAGGGGAAGCTTAGGAAATAAAGGTACTTTTAGCTCCCAGAAACCTCACTACTCCTATTCACTGGTTATGACTAATATTACTACTCAGTATCAGTCTCTAGTCTGGGGCAGAGCTGGAATCAAAAATACAAAACATGGCCAGAAGTGGTCTTGTACTTCGGGGTAAAAAGCACACCCTGATTTTTAATAATCCCACATATAGATCGTTAAGACCCTCATTGATTGTGAGAACTTGGGTCCTTAAGCTCCCTATGTAGCTGAAGTGGTAGCATGCTTTTTTGACTATTACTCTGTATTTTTTTTATAGGATTGACGAAATAGCTAGTCCAGTAGAACACCATAGTAATTTGGCATTTTACGGGTCAATAAATCTCACCCTTCATAATTATTGAATATTTAGGAGAGCTGGAATGATTGCAACTTATTTAGCAGAGAAGAAACAATGGCAGCAACTAATGTAGCAGAGAAGAAACAATAGCAGCTGATGTAGAAAAGCTGGAATGGTAGCAGCTGATGTAGCAGGGCTGTAGCAGTGGATATCCTAACACCAAATAGCATAAGGACGCCAACTAATCAAATACTTAGGTAAATGACCGGCGGGAGGACATCACAGTAAAGTGTCAGGAAGAGACTCTGGTCATCGGGAAGGAAAAGTCAGCACACGAGTCAAGAGAGGAGAGTAACGGGACTTCCCTGTAGGACCCTTCCCAGAAGAGTTGATCAGAGAAGAAAGTCATGAAATATTAAAATCAAAAACCTTTCCCAGGAGATTATTACAGTCAATATTCTGTACATCAATGTCTGTGTCAGTTGCTAACGTTCCACGATCGTTTCTAATGAAGTGTTGTTTGTTTTCACAAGACAATGGAGATCAATCTCCACCATTTTCGGAACCAATAAGTGCAAATCTGAGCTCATGCTATAAAAATCGTAGATTTTACAGCCGTACACTGGAATAAATCAGTAAATTATTTCGTACTCACGGGAGTTGAAAGTGTATTTCTTCTGGAGAGATAGGCAATGTTCAGTCCGTCCACCACGATATCATAAGGGGGTTGAGAATCCACAAATTTAAGAAAAGCCTGCAATTCCTACAAAGACAAAACCAAAACGTAATAGCGACATTGAACTCAATTAAAAAACATTAAAGTTTGGGAAATGTCCATTTAATAGAAAAGAGGAAAATCTCCAGCGTAGGATAAAGTTAAAACATAGTAATTTATTGAGTCCAAGATAAAAAAAAATCTTTGAGTTCACCCGAGAAATACAAGCATCACATCAATCATCCTGTTTCTCTTCATCCTGACCAGTTCCCCGATGGGGATGTTTCTAATTGTCTGCATGGGATGACAGGAATGTGCTTCCAAAATAGAGTTAGATTCTGATGGTTTTCTATAAGTCATTGTAAAAACCTTGTTGTAGTAATTATCACCTCCCAGGGTTATATCCAAACAATTAATTGTTATTTCAGCAGAGAAATGAGTGAATTTTAAATTATAATAGTCATTGATGTAAGACATAAAATTATTTATTTCTGTTTCCCCTCCATTCCAAATCAGTATTGTATCGTCCATAAAAAACTAAATGCTCTGACACTATATGTCCATTTAATAGTGTCATTCTCCAGCATTTAAAAGGGAACCTGTCCTATTGAAAATGGTCTCTGATCCTTAGGCAGGATGTTATAGAGCAGCAGGAGATGATCTGACAAACATTTTTGCAGAAATTTTTTTCAGTAAAACTTGCTTTTTCTTCATTGAAATTCTAGTACTTGTGTGTATGAGTCCAGTGGGCGGTCCTACTCATTGATTGACCGGCTTCCCTGTATGACTGAGCATGCAGAGAGAATCGTCAATCACTAGTAGGACCGCCCACTGGACTCCTACATATACACACCAGGGATTTCAATTATTACAATGCAAGTTATACTTAATCTTTTCCCACAACCCTATATATTATTCTGTGCTGTCCCCAGATCAGACTGCATGTAAAACGGGACAGGATCCTATAACGTTACAGCAGTGAGCACCATATTACTAATTTGCATGCCAGGTCATAGAAATATATAGATTAGAATGAACAGTAAAGAACAGGAACTTTCATCCTTTGTGAAAATAATGCACCACGCAGACTAACCATGTAAAAATATGATAATATTATATATACACATATATAATATATATGCAGCAATTAACTAAATTAGCTCCTTCCCAAAGACTAATGTCAGGGGATCTTCTGCTTATACTGTAATGAAAAAATAGAATTAAGCCATACCTGAAACTTCGCTAATAGCCTGAAACACAATGAAGAGGACCTGTCACCAGGTCAAAAGTGACCAGTTTTTGCGCTTATTTTTTCCCTGCTGCTCCTCTGAGTAATCCATGTTCTGTTTTATTAAAATCTGCCATATGGTTCTAGAGATATGGGCATTTCTATTTGTGCTACTTTTTAAGGTATTTTACCAGGGGGCGGTGCTCATTAAATAATTAGCAGAACAGCCTAGAGACACGCTCCAGAGGAGCATGTGAGACACGCCCCAGAGGAGCATGTGAGACACGCCCCAGAGGAGCATGTGAGACACACACTTTTGGTTAAGATTTACACTACATAAAAAGCAATGTAGCAATAATGTAGGGTGTTGTGCCATACACCAAAGAACTATATATAATGGATACAGAGAGAGAGTGGAGGTATATCAGGCACCAAAAACCTGTCACGGGTGTGTCAGGGTTGACAGACAGTCATACAGTGACCAGCTCTAGAAGGTCGCTGCGTTTGGCCTTACAGACATCTCCCTGATCCTTTTATGATACCTCTCTCTTTAGGACCCAACGGTGATCCTCACCTTGCTTGTACCTTTCCCTTTAGGACCCTGAGGTATTCTCACCTTTCTGCTGTTAATCAGCACTTCCTTGATGTGTCCTTAAATACCCTCAGATCCTCAGCGTTGCTGGTGAGAGTGTGTTTTACCTATTCAGGCCTGGGATTCTAGTAGTCGGCTAAAATTACCTTGGAGTTCCTTCGTGGATTGTTGTCGTTCTTTCTCCGGTGTCATCTTGGAGCTAAGTGTATTCCTCTGTTTGTTTCCCCAGTGTGTACTTTAGTTTGTAGTGGGGCTGACTTACTGCTCATCCCTCTAGATCCCTACCTAGGGCCTAGCCTTAGGGTCACCTAGGGCCAGGTTTCCTGCTCGGCGATAGGTTTGTCAGTAGATCTGTTTAGGGGTCTCTACTCTCCCTTTCTCTATTTGTAGGTTTCCCTACCCTTTTCCCGTTGTTATACTCTGGGTTCTCCCAATACCTAGCGTGACAAAACCCAAGGGAAAAATGAGCAATTGTAAGTACACCGTGCTATATAATATGGTGACTGCAATATATTAGGAGGAAAAAGCTTTGATGGAAGGAGGAGTGCTTCTTTAAAGAAGGGAGACAGATATCAGAGACACAAATAAGCCTTTCGCTACCACGCTGTGCCTCTCAGCTAACATCTATTTCTTTTATTTTCTCAATAACGGAGCTCAGCTTCTGTGGCCGAGTCATTGAGCTTATCAATTGGCTGCAGCGCTGTCGACATAACGTTAGTACTGCACATAATAATAGAAAACAAAAGCAGTGGCAGAAACTTAGTATGGGACCTGGGGATGGTGAGTAAAGCAATTACTTTAAACAAACCGCAGCCGAGTGACATGGATTTGCTGAAACAGGTAAACCCCTTTAATATCGTAGTGCTGGATAATCAATTTAATTGACTCAAGATAATAAAAAATTTGCAAAGTATCCGTTATAATCCAGTTCAAGACCCTAAGACTCTGATGCACATGTCAATAAGAAAGTGGGCAACTGCAAAAGCAAAAAAAAAAAAGAGATGTAAATCAGTTAGAAGGGAAACTGTGCTTTTAGTGCCACCTACTGGAGGAAGTTACACTATCAGTCAGTGCCAATTGCCGCACAAGCCCTGCAACATGACTAATGGCCAATTTAGACGCTAATTACTGGCCGACTAAACCGACTGGCAAATATCCGATGAAATAGGAACAATCATTGATATGGTGTGAACAATCGTTCTGTGGGCATAGAAGTCTGGTCGGGCCGTTATATGGCCTCGAAAAGCTTGTATATAACTTATCAGTGGTCATTTAAAGGGGATGACTGCTTTTAAATAACTTTATCCGGCGATCGCTATAAGAAAAAAAAACTACTGAGTACCGCTTACTCTCCCCTGGTCCAGCACCAGCTCTCTGCAGTTGCCCCGGTTTCTATTGTTTGGCTGAAAATGTGAAGTCAAGTCAACAGCGCTGCAGCCAATCAGTGAGCTTCACGGCTCTGAGCGGGTTGCTCTGTCTACACGGGCAGTGCTGCTGCTGATGTGAGGTCAGTTCTGCAGCCAATATCAGATACCAGGAGCAGCAGCGGAGACTCAGCGCTGGACCAGGGGAGGGTGCGTAAAGTGTTTTTTTTATAACAAACTGCACCCAGGGACTGAGATTTTCTGAAAGGAGACAACCCCCTAAAATAAGAGTCTCCTCCAGAAGAAGAGACGCGCATGTGCAGTCAGCTGATCTGTGTTTTGTTTGGGAGCATTGCCTAGTATCGAAGACTTCCTCTACCTGCTGATGGTTTCCACACGGAAAAATAGTATTACCTTAAATACAAAACTATTTAAGAACAGAAACAAAATGTATAGTTATATAGTGCAATGGTGAAATAGAGTAAATCTCCCTGCAGCTAAACAAGAAAGCAGCCAGACAAGTTCCCTGTGTGCACAGGAAAGCACGCGGGGGTTCCCCAGTATCAGTACAGGTCTGATGTAGGGTGTGGCCAAACAAGGAACATGTCCTGTTCTATCATTCCTGGTAATCCCCTGGATGCTCAGCAACCTGTATAACAAACAACTGCAAAGAACATTATAAAATTAATCATTAAGCAAAGATAAATCAGCAAGGACACATGTAACGTACACGGCATTACAAGGAGGCAGCCCGCATCAGTGTGCGTCACGTCACAGCGAAAGCTAGCCATACACATGAAATGCCAAAACTTGCCAATTTCTGCAGGAGCAGACAACTATCTGATATGTATGGCGGCCTTGATGACTTCACAGCGAAAAAGGATGGGGCAGATGGATTGCAACATGTCCGATTCTTATGTTCTAAGAATATAAGCAGGAGCCGGAGAAATCTGGCAGCCGCTTATCCCCTTTGACTACTGGGAACACAGGCCGAGCAGAGATAAGCGGGCATGTCAGGAGAGATGGCTGATAGCAGGACGAAGTGTATGGCAGACAGCGCTCTAATGTGTATGGCTATCTGAGGAATATCTCGCGGGTATGAACAAGCGCAATGCATCCCGAGACACAACTCTGTACATACAGCGGGTGAAATACAGGTGCATCTCACTAAATTAGAATATCATCAAAAAGTTAATTTATTTCAGTTCTTCAATACAAAAAGTGAAACTCCTTTATTATATAGAGTCATTACAAACAGAGTGATCTATTTCAAGTGTTTATTTCTGTTAATGTTGATGATTATGGCTTACAGCCAATGATAACACAAAAGTCATTATCTCAGTAAATTAGAATACTTTATAACAACAGCTTGAAAAATGTTTTTAAAATCCAAAATGTTGGCCTACTGAAATGTATGTTCAGTAAATGCCCTCAATACTTGGTCGGGGCTCCTTTTGCATCAATTACTGCATCAATGCAGCAATGTGGCATGGAGGCGATCAGCCTGTGGCACTGCTGAGGTGTTATGGAGCCCAGGTTGCTTTGATGGCAGCCTTCAGCTCGTCTGCATTGTTGGGTCTGGTGTCTCTCATCTTCTTCTTGACAATACCCCATAGATTCTCTATAATAGATTCTCTATGGGGTTAAGGTCAGGTGAGTTTGCTGCCAATCAAGCACAGTGATACTGTTGTTTGTAAACCAGGTATTGGTACTTTTGTCAGTGTGGACAGGTGCCAAGTCCTGCTGGAGAATGACATTTCCATCTCCAAAAAGCTTGTCGGCAGAGGGAAGCATGAAGTGCTCTAAAATTTCCTGGTAGACTGCTGCGCTGACTTTGGTCTTGATAAAACACAGTGGACCTACACCAGCAGATGACATGGCTCCCCAAACCATCACTGATTGTGGAAACTTCACACTAGACCTCAAGCAGCTTGGATTGTGGCCTCTCCACTCTTCCAGTTCCAATGAAAATTGGAACTCTAAGACCTTGTGGAGTGCGTCAATGACATAATTGTGGAGCCTACTGAAACAGACTAAGGGACCTTTTTAAATGCTTAGGAAGCCTTTGCAGGTGTTTTTTGTTAATTACTCTAGTTTACTGAGATAATGACTTTTGTGTTTTCATTGACTGTAAGCCATAATCATCGACATTAACAGAAATAAACACTTGAAATAGATTACTCTATTTGTAATGACTCTATATAATATGAGTTTCACTTTTTGTATTGAAGAACTGAAATAAATTAACTTTTTGATGATATTCTACTATAGTGAGATACACCTGTAAGTATTGAACACGTCACTCATTTTTTAAGTAAATATATTTCTAAAGGTGCTATTGACATGAAGTTGTCACCAGAAGTCGGTAACAGCCCATCCAATTCACACAGGCAAAGAAATCAAACCATAGATGTCTATAAATTATGTGTAATAATGACAAATGACATAGGGAAAAAGTATTGAACATGCTTAATGAAATGTATTTAATACTTCATACAAAAGCCTTTGTTGGTGATGACAGCTTGAAGACGCCTCCTGTATGGAGAAACTAGCCGCATGCATTGCTCAGGTGTTATTTTGGCCCAAACTTCCACATAAACACTCTTCACATCTTGTAGATCCCGTGGGCTCCTACTATGAATTCTGTGAATTTTAGTTCCTTCCATACATTTTCTATTGGACTCGGGTCAGGTGATTGGCTCGGCCATTGTAGCAGCTTTATTTTCTTTCTCTGAAACCAATTGAGAGTTTCCTCGGCTGTGTGTTTGAGATCATTGTCTTCCTGAAATATCCACCCTCGTTTCCTCTTTATCATCTTCGTAGATGGCAGCTGATTTTTTATCAAGAATCTCTTGGTACATTTGGCAGTGTCTTTTAGCCTCCAAATATGGCATCTAAAGAGTTCAACGTTGGTCTCATCTGACCACACTATATTCTCCCAGTATTTCACAGGCTTGTCTAAATGTTGTTAAGGAAACTTTAAACGCGCTTGAACATTCTTTTTGTTCAGCAATGGAGTCTTGCGTGGTGAGCGTGCATGCTGGCTATGGAGGTTGAGTTCATTATTTAAGGTTTTCTTTGAAACAATTGTGCCAGCTGATTCCAGGTCATTCTGTAGCTCTCCACAGGTGGTCCTTGCCTCTTGGACAACTCTTCTGATCATCCTTTTCACTCCTCCTGATCATCCTTTTCACTCCTCTGTCTGAAGGTTTGCAGAGAGCAAAGATCAGACACTCTTCAGACCATAAGCTTGGTTGCATGGCTCGATTCAGAGAGACACAGATTTGGATTCTACATGTTTCTGGCCTAAGGGTATATGGCCCTGACTGGAAGGATACGGATCTGCTCCACTGACCATCAGAGAACCCATGGATACATTTAGGGAGACCAGGTCGGGACGATGAAGTCACTTGGCCCCATGGATATGTTGTTTGGGGTTGCCAGGTGGGACCCTCCGGTTGCCTGGAACCCATGGAGACATTCAGAGAAGCCAGATTGGGACCAGCCGGTCATCTGGCCCCATGGAAACTCTCAGAGAGGCCAGGGTGGGACCCTCGGGTTTCCTGGCCTTCTACCTCGATGGACTGTCAGCTTCCTAAGCTTGCCGCTGTCTCCTCCCTGTGGGGGCCCGCTAAAAGTGGGGGGCCACTGGTTGAGGTAGTTGGCCCTGGAAGTCCCAAAGTCGCAGCTGCTTTATTCTCGGAAGAGTGAGACTGTGTAATGTTGTACCATCTTGGGTATTTGCTGGGACTGTTCTGTTTATTGTCCGTTTGGTGGTTCAATAAAAATATTGCCACGCTGTTTTACCCTCACGCTGTGTTGTCTGAGTAGTGTTCTGCCCATGGAAGACCCCGTGTCTTCTTCACAGGACCAAATTATCAGAATAGGTGCCCAGGATCCCGGCAGACATTAGGAAGTTTGCACTGCTCTGGTCCGGTTGCCACGTGGTACCAAAGTGCTCAACTCTACCGGCTACTGAAGCCGCCAGTGATGTCACAGTTGATGCAATGCATAAAACGTA
Source organism: Phyllobates terribilis (assembly GCF_046119375.1). Taxonomy (NCBI): domain Eukaryota; kingdom Metazoa; phylum Chordata; class Amphibia; order Anura; family Dendrobatidae; genus Phyllobates; species Phyllobates terribilis. Next base: position 91,284,714 of record NW_027362767.1, on the reverse strand, counting down.
AACTAAATGAGTGTCCTCTATAAGACTATAATTTTCTAGTACCACACACATAATAGATTAAAATTGTAGTCCGAGCCCAGAGATTTAGGCTTGACCAGCTGACTATCGAACAGGTATGGCCTCAGATGATGATTGGGAAGAGAATCGGGTAGTTTGAGTTTAAACGCCTGATCCTTTGGTTTCCACGGTAGAGAAGTTGGAGAGCACCGCCACAGATGTAACTTTACTAACCTACAGTATTTAGATCTACTAAATAACAATTATATCAGGTGTATTTAATGTAAGCGGTGCTCTTCAACCATGAGTCATAGTTTGGCGCAAGAGGAAACTTAACTGTGGGATTCAAGGAAGTGAATGTACAAAGTCTAATCAACGCGTCCAAGAGGCATGGAAATAAGAACATACTTTTCAGGTCAAGCAGTATTCAGTTAAGGGGATTTCCAGTACATCTGTGCTTTTTGGAAATGCTATAACCACTTTACCAGTCACATATATATATACATATATATATATACATATATATATATATATATATATATATATATATATATATATATATATATATATATATATATATATATATATATATATATATATATATATATATATATAGTGCACCCATGTGTTTTTTATCCTGCTCTTCTAGTCTGCAACTGTACTAAGTTCTTCTAATTTTCTAATTGGACACAAGTGTTGGTGCCGTCACAGAACACTGTACAGATGTAAGGCTGGATTACATTTTTTTTTTTTATCAAGCAGCACTCTGACCTTTATAGTAGAATGGATGTATTCACACATCTATTAAACTCATGGATCCGGGAGCGATATCCGCGGCATGTTCTATTCTGATCTAATTTTGCAGGATCAGACTCAGCCATTAAAGTCTATGGAGACCCATGAGACACGGAGGCAAATTGGAAGGTCTCTGATTTGCGTCCATTTGGACTGTCTGACTGTAACGTAGATGTCCTCGGGTGAGGTCAGGGAGGCCGGAAACCTCCTGTGGAGCTGAAGGGCTGTCTGATAGGGACAGAACAATTGATCATATGATTGCATTGTCTCATACAGCTCCATGTTGTCGGCAGCACATTCCCTGTTTACACGGGATCCTGTGCTGCCAATTACACAGGTGGTCCTAAAATGTGCCATAAGTGCTCCTGCAGTATAGTTTGGAGCTACACCGGGCAACACAGGATGGGGAAACCTTGTGTTGGCTGCAGGCCTCTCACCAGTCAAAGGCCCAAACTTACCCTGGCCCTACAAGCAAACTGCGTGTGACACATACAGCTGGATTCTGTCAATGACAGCAACCATCTTCAGGAGCACAGAGTGTCTGTCAGGGGCAGACATATCATTGAGGCAATCTGTGCAGCCGCACAGGGGCCCAAGAGCTGAGGGGGCCACTTCTATCATAGACATATAGTGTTTTTGCACAGGGGTCCTTCCCTGCCTGTGTCCACCACTGGCATCTGTCATATGAAATGCATAACTTAGTTTCCTTCCAGTGCAATGTGATGCAAATATAAGTGGGGAGGCCTGGCACTGATTACTGGGTGAGAGGAGGGCGCTGCAGGGAGAGTGCCGCCACAGCTACTCTATAAAGGGAGGACGATAGTTTTGCTGTAAGTTTTGTGAGGAGAACTTGTGAAAGGGGGGCACGCTCTGACTACTGTCCGGGGGCACGGTAGTGATTATAGGGGAATCAGATAGTAATTGTGACAAATAAGTAGTGACAATTTGGAGAAGCTGTTATGACTTAGTAAAAAGCCCGTTAACAGTGTGTGTGTGGGGGGGCTTTGCTGTGATCAGTAGTGAAAGGGGAGCTGCTGTGACCATCGAGAAATTTGGGGAGAAGACTTGAAGGTGTTTTTCCCACCTTGTCTATTTTAACAACTAAAATAGTCTGAAAATAAATCATAAAAAAACAACATACTCACCCACCATTCCACTGCTTCCCTCCGGGTCTGGGCCTAGATTCATATTGTGACCCCTAAGTACCCGTGGCCTAGAAAATGGTGGACAGCTACCCACTTTTTGGATAAACCATCTGGGCGCAGTGTTCTGCTATCACCGGCGGTCCTGTTAAAAATGAATGGACCAGCGGTGAGCAGGATCAACCACAGCTCTGTCCACACAGGGCTCTTCAGGGATAGGCGATATCTATGGATAGGGGATGTCTTCCAAGCTTGAGAACACTTCTAATCGTTTGTCAAATGCAATCGATAGACTTCTATTAAGTGCATGATTAAGTTTACATTTGAAAAAGATGGTGTTTGTCTAATAATTGTAATTTCACCAACATTTGATTTGTCAGAGAGAGTTCAGAAACAAATGGAATAACCTTCCAGGATAAATGAGCCTCAAAGGGGTCGTCCAGGTCTGAGAGCAAAGTCTGCAGTCATTCTATGTGACTGCAGACTTCTGAATTGTGACGGTGCATATGTTGTTTTGATTCCCCGGTATTGCCGATGTGAGCGAAAAGTCACATGACTGCATGGATGCGATTTGCATAGATGCAGTCACATGTCGACTAGACGTCCTCGGCTTCCCTCAATTCACTTCCTACTGAGAGAAGTTGGATGGGACTAGTCGTCATGTGATCGTATACATGCGATCATGAAATCACTCACTTGCATTGGCAATACTGAGGAAATGAGACCGCGAGCGCATCACATGTTGTCTCGATTCAGAAAACTGCAGTCACGTAGAGTGACTGCAGAGCTTGCTCTCAAACCTGGACAACCCCTTTAATTGTATGCATTTTGGACAAAAAAAAATAAAAAATTTTTGCAACTAGGTTGCATTACACATTTGGCCTTGACAGTCTCCTTATTTCCCTGCACATTTAAAATTTGATGGTGGTTATAAATCTGCTGAAAGGAGCTTAGAAAAAGACAAAAGAACTTCTCCATTCAGACCATCAGAATCACTGAAGGATTATCAGTTATCTCATTCTGGAACCAGCAATAAACAGTGCAACACAGAGACTATGGAAGGCAAAAGCTACAGAATTTTTAATAAAACCCCATTGCAAAAATTATATTTATCCCTGAATACATTCAAGTAAAAAAAAAAAGCTCATGATAGGTGGACAACCCATTTAACTAAAATGGCATTGAACAATTACCTGACCAAAGACTTGGTCAAAGTTGACAGCCCATTGCAGTTAAACTTGATCCTGGGTAGCCGCAATGCACAATGCTCTTCCTAAAAAAAGAATAAGAAGGGGCCTAATGGCAAGTACCCAGATTTAAGTGATCGTACGTAAAAGTCAGCCCTTGTGGTTTTATGCATGCCCCTAATTCATTTACCTGTTCTGCTTTTCTTGTGCTACCAAGTCAGGTTTTGCAAAGCTGGGAAATACCCGGTAGTCTTTTATGCGTCTTTAAAATACCAGTGAAATTAGCCAAGAATGTGAGCATGCCGGAGTCAGTGAGCACTACAGCAGCACATGTTATAATGGTGACTAGTAGGAAAACCCAGAGATTAGTTTCCTGAATGTGCAAACCAGAAACAGAAAAAAAGGCAAAAGACGGTTCAAAGTCCCATCTTCAATATTTTTAGTAATAAAAAATATATATACAGTGTTGCAAAGAAGTAAAACACTTTAGATTCTTGCTACAGTTGGTATTAATGTATCAGAAAGTTGGTCATTTGATAATAGAAGCTATAAAGTTTCTAATAATAAGCCTGCAGAGCTGCGGACAACGGACATTTCCTGCATCTACCATCCAGATGCCTTCAACAGAATACAGCCTGTACTAAGCAATAGAAATTTCCTGCATCTACCATCCAGATGCCTTCAACAGAATACAGCCTGTACTCTGCAATGGAAATTTCCTGCATCTGCCATCCAGATGCCTTCAACAGAATACAGCCTGTACTCCGCAATAGAAATTTCTTGCCTCTACCTTCCAGATGCCTTCAACAGAATACAGTCTGTACTCCGCAATGGAAATTTCCTGCATCTACCTTCCAGATGCCTTCAACAGAACACAGCCTGTACTCCGCAATAGAAATTTCGTGAATCTACCATCCAGATGCCTTCAACAGAATACAGCCTGTACTCCGCAATAGAAATTTCCTGCATCTACCATCCAGATGCCTTCAACAGAACACAGCCTGTACTCCGCAATAGAAATTTCCTGCATCTACCATCCAGATGCCTTCAACAGAACACAGCCTGTACTCTGCAATAGAAATTTCCTGCATCTACCTTCCAGATGCCATCAACAGAATACAGCCTGTACTCCGCAATAGAAATTTCTTGCCTCTACCTTCCAGATACCTTCAACAGAATACAGCCTGTACTCCGCAACGGAAATTTCCTGCATCTACCTTCCAGATGCCTTCAACAGAATACAGCCTGTACTCCGCAATAGAAATTTCCTGCATCTACCTTCCAGATGCCTTCAACAGAATACAGCCTGTACTCCGCAATAGAAATTTCTTGCCTCTACCTTCCAGATACCTTCAACAGAATACAGCCTGTACTCAACAATGGAAATTTCCTGCATCTACCTTCCAGATGCCTTCAACAGAATACAGTCTGCACTCTGCAATGGAAATTTCCTGCATCTACCTTCCAAATGCCTTCAACAGAATACAGCCTGTACTTCACAATGGAAATTTCCTGCGTCTACCTTCCAGATGCCTTCTACAGAATACAGACTGTACTCCGCAAGTAGAGAAAAGGTCTCTGCAAACTCCACTTCAATTGCAAGGTAAAATTTTTCGTTTCCACTTTTGACAATACGGTTGTGCACTCATGTAAAAGACCTTTGATAACAAGAATGGCAACGAAATTGATGTTTCAACCCTCCCGGGGCTTTACCTACTAGTCACAATTATACAGATGGAAGATAAGCAGGCGAGGAGAATGGTGCACATGGGGCTCCCCCCCACACACACACACTTTGCACCTTTCACCACTGATTCCAAAACTTGCATGTTTAGGTTCCTATGTAAGTTTTAATATTGCACATTAATGTCATTTTGTAACTTCTCTGAATTCTCCAGAAATTCTTTAGTTACTTGGGAGTTCAGGAAGCAAAAAGAAGAGAAAAAAAATAAATCATGAGTCAGAGACAACTGCTAACAAACTTAAGTGACCTTCTGCAGTAAAAGTTTAGTAACATTTCCTTCTCTGTTACTCACATTTTTTTTCATCTTATTTTTAGCAATGGTTACATAAAGAAATTTACGTAGAAATCGTCTGCGATCTCGTTCTTGTGATGCAGCGGGTTAAATCAAATGATGCAAAACAGCTTCGGTCTTACAACAGATGTCAGTAGATTTCACAATACAAACTGCATAGACCTCTTTGACCTGATGAGGCTGGTGTACTGAGCATTTTACAAATCCGACTCTCTTAACCCCTTTGTGACCGGGCAATTTTTTTTTTTCAAATCTGAAGTGTCAGTTTATGTGGCACTAAATCTAAAATGTTTCAACATATCCCGGTGATTTTGAGACAAGTGATACTTTATGTTAATTGGTAAATTTAGGTTAATATGTTTTGCGTTTATTTCTAAAAAAATATATCATAAATTTGACAAAAATGTTAAAAAATTTTAAATTAATTATCGATCTTAGAATGATTATCCCTTTTAATCCAGATAGTCATATGCAAAAGTTACTGTAATAAATAACACGTCCCCCATGTCAGCTTTATATCAGCACCATCAGTATAATGTTATTTTATTTTGTTAGAAGGTTGAAAAATTTTGCAGAAATTTTTCATTTTTTCAAGAAAACTTACAAAACTTATTTTTTAGGGACATATTACGTTTTGAAGCGATTTTGGGGGACCTATATATTGGAAAAACCCCAAAACAGCTACCATTTTAAAATCAGTGCCCCTCAATATATTCAAAACTGTTGTTGGGCAGTTTATTAACCCTTCAGGTGCTTTTGAATTAATTAATGCAAAGTGGCATGACAGGAATGAAAAATTGTATTGTTATCACCTAAATGTTTCTGAACAGGTCACTAAATCTGGAAGACTTTAAGGCCGTTATTTGGCCGTGAATTGCCATGGAAAACATCAAGACCACACAATCATGATCTCAGGGTGCCGATGGAGTTGAACAGAGAGCCCCTGAACTCTGTTAACCATCTAGATACTGTAGCCACTATTGACAGCAGCTTCTAAGGGGTTAAAGGGCAATGGTGAGTGGCAACATCAATCGTGGGTGATGCAGCAGGGCGTCAATTACAGTGTACAGCTGCAGAATTTTCACCCTTCGGGAGATGCTATTCTCTTCTATCCCAGATCAGTAAAAAGACAAACTGGTTGTTACAAAGAGGTTAAAGAGGAACTGTCACAAGGTCAAAAGTGACCAGTTATTGCTCCTATGTTATGCTCGCAGTTCCCCTTAGTATGATGTTTTTCTCTTTTTAAAAATCCACCATACGGTTCCAGAGATATGGAACTTCTCCTTTAGTGACAATTTTTCTGCTTCTAACTAGGGGGCGGGGCTCACGGATCCTCAGGGGCGTGTCTTTAGGTTGCTCCGCATAATTACCCTGTGAGCACCGCCCCCTCGAGGAAGATCAGAAAAATGTGAACATAATAAAAAGGCCCATATCTCTAGAACCGTATAGGGGATTTAAAAAAAGAAAAAAGCTAAATACTCAAGAGAACAGAGCAAATAAAATAAGTGAAAACAGGTCTTTTTAAGGCCCCCATACACATTGGATAGCGGCGGTCGGCTGACAGCTATCTCTCCCTACTCCCGTATACACAGTTGCTGGTTTTCCTGCGTTCTGGTAACAGCTTATGTCACCGACAAACAAAACGATCGGCTGTTGAAATTCGACAAATTTAATCCTTCTCGCCCGCCACATTAGACTGTTGGCCAATCCCGATGGGCTTTGTCGGCTTTAAAGAGGTTTTCCACCTTCATGCTTCTCCCCTCTCTTGGACAGGTGTAAGTCCCCACCACCGCTGCTCTGGTCTTTGTGTTTTGGCTACAGCATGGACAACATGAATACAGTACCCATCACTGCTGCAGTCAATCACTGATCTCAGCGGCTCTGCCAATGTAAATAGCACAGACGTGAATGAGCCATGAATGCGTTTTTACATCATGCATGATTATTACCAGAGGTATAAAAAGAAATCCCTGGGCATCATATAATCACAAAAACTCAGAAATGTGCCCTACCCCAAGAACTGCAACAAATGTATTACTTTTATATTTATGCCTCATACAGCTCCAAATTCCCCACTTCCCATCAAGATAGGAGGGAGCTGACTGCATATCTATGGAGGAGATGTAAAAATCTCTGTGCAGTGAGCACCCCCTAGTGGTGGCTAAAAAAACCACTGACTATATGGGGAAACAGGAGGCAGATCTCCCACTCTGTGTCCATAGCAATTATGTATTCTCATTCTATGCAACGCTATTCGTCTGTCCTCGGAGATTGACGCCAGCGCTGATTGGGTGCCGGGCTCACGTGTCACAACAACCGAATGGAAGCTCCGGGACCAAGAGTGCTGACACCGCTATAACGGCCCCGACACGGGTAGGCGAGTATAAACATTTTTATTTTATTGGGGTCAAACATTTAGATCAAGAAGGGTTTGTCCTAGTAGTGATCAACCCCTTTAAATATATTTTATTGGGATTGTATGTGATGTACCAACACAAAGTAGCAAGTATTTCCAAAGTGTAAAGTAAATGCTACAAGGCTGTCTAATTATTTAAAAAAAATAGAAATCTGAAAATCGTGACATGCATTTGTATTCAGCCCCCTGTAGTCTGAGATGCATAAATAAAATCCTGAGTGACCAATTGCCTCCCAAAGTCACATAATTATTCAATTGGGTCCACCTGTGTGTAATTTATTCTCAGTATAACTACAGCTGTTCTGTGAAGGCCTCGGAGGTTTGAGAACATTAGGGATCAAACAGTATCATAAAAAGCAAGGAACACACCAGACGGGTCTAGGATAAAGTTGTGGAAAAGAGTAAAGCAGGGTTAGGTCATAAAAAAAATAGGCCAAGCTCTGAACATCTCACAGAGCACTGCTCAATACATCATCCAAAAATAGAAGTATGGCACAACTGTAAACCAACCAAGAGCACTAGGGAAAGGAGAGCACTAATTATAGAAGCAGCCAAGAAGCCCGTGGTCATTCTGGAGGAGTTGCAGAGATCCAAAGCTTAGGTGGAAGAATCTGGCCACAGGACAACCATTAGTCGTACACTTCACAAATCTGGTATTTATGGAAAAGTGGCAAGAAGAAAGCAATTTTTGAAAGCAAGCCATAAAACGTCCAGTTTGCAAAAGCCATGTAAAGGACACAACTAACATGTGGACGACGGTGTTCGGGTAAGATGAGACCAAAGTAGAACTTTTTGTGCTAAATGCAAAGCACTATGTGTTAAGGTAAAACTAACACTGCACATCACCCTGAAAACACCATCCACATCGTCAAACATGGTGGTGACAGCATTATGCTGTGGGGAGGCTTTTCTTCAGCAGGGACAGGGAAGCTGGTCAGAGTTGATGGGAAGATGGATACAGTTAAATACAGGGCAATCCTGAAGGAAAACCTGTTAAGAGGCTGCAAAAGACTTGAGACTGAAGCATAGGTTCACCTTCCAGCAGGACAACGACACTGCCAATGGTTTACAAGGCATATTTGTATGTGTAAATGGCCCAGTCACAGTCCAGACCTAAATCCCATTGAAAATCTGTGACAAGACTACAAAATTGCTGTTCAGAGACGCCTCTATCCAATCTCACTGAGCTAGAGCTGGTTTGCAAAGAAGAATGAGCAAAAATTTCAGCCTTTAGATGTGCAAAGTTGGTAGAGACAGACCCCAAAACGCTTTGCAGCAGTACTTGCAGTGAAAGGTGGTCCTACAATGTATTGACTCAGGGGGGCTGAATTCAAATGTATGTCACAATTTTCAGATTTATATTTTTTAAATATTTAGAAAACCAGATATCATTTCCTTTACACTTCACAAATACTTGCTACTTTGTGTTGGTTTCACATAAAATCTCAATAAAATATATATATACGTTTGTGGCAGTAATATGAAAAAATATGGAAAAGTTCACGGGGTAAAAATACCTTTGCAAAGCACTGTAGCATGAAATTCTTCAATGGCAGGCTTGTTTCAGCAAGGTAAAGTGCACTGCCAAAGTGTAATAACTGTTCAGGAATGGTTTGAGGAACACAACAGAGAGTTCAAGGTGAGGACTTGGCCTCCAAATTCCTCAGATCTTAATCCAATCGAGCAACTGTGGAATGGGCTGTAAAAATACGGCATGGAGGCCCCACCTCACAGGACTTAGAAGATCTAACATCTTGTTGTCAGATACCCCAGGACACCTTTGGAGATCTTGTGATGGGTCACAGTTGTTTGGGCGGGGTCTTACTCAATATTAGGGAAGTGGTTTCATGGTTTTGTTTGTTGGTGTATACTTCATCCTACAAATCTGTACTGCAAGTTTTCATACCCTCAGCAAATTTTGGCATCTGTTACAAATAGTACCGTAACTAAGGTACTTGGTATAAAATTCAATGTAAAAAGTGCATTAAAATCTTGACACTCCTTTAGACTAGGGCAACAACTTACAAGACTCCGTCTGTGACAACTAATAGCACCAAAGCCCATGACCACGTTGCATCAAAGTCATGCCAAGTTTCCTGCACTCCTCTGAAACAAAACTTCATAAAATCTCACCATGTTTTATTTCTAGCATACAATAAACATGTTCCTTTTTTTTACCCTTGGATGTACCCATGATATACACAATCTTAGCACTAATGAACATTGTGATATTGAATATAAAAGTTACAACTGAAAAGGAAGTGTGACTTCTAATGTGACCACCAAAACTTGGGAAAACTTTTCACTTCGATGTCAGAGCAGAGCGAGGAACATCAAGTTACTGTCTTGCATTCTAGGAGTTCTTCATCAAATAAAAAAAATATCAAAATAGTAAAACAAAAAATATTGTAATTTAATTACAAATTTGTCTGGATTTCATCAATTTCTGCCTCTATATTGCAGGACCAGGAAGTTCTGTAGTCCCTTTTGTCCCATGTCAAGACAGTCGGACCATATAATTGAAGATACAAGACGGTGCAGCACTCAAGTCAATATCCTTTGAGCCTTCCTGCTCATCAAGGTCAGACTTTTCCAAAGAAAACCTATAAATTTGCAACATTCATGATAGTGGTAGGTGATTGGGACACAAAGAAGAGAATCTACTAATTCCCCCAATAGGTGGTTGGTGCCCCCAATCAGCAAAACTGAAGGGGTGCATGCAGACGTCATTTTTGAGAGAGAGAACAAACTGCGGAACTTCTGATCTGAATGTGATGAAATTCATAATAAAGGTGAATTTCCCAAAATCTTTTTTTTTTTTTTTTTACTCCAAAAAATGTTGTTAGCTGGAAAGCCCCTTTAATCCCTGCACGGCCAATCCTAAGAATCTATAAAAAAAATTTCCTTGGGACTATACTGCACACAGATACATTTGTCTCTTGTTAAGACGTATAATTCAGTATTTTAATATCATGTAATTTAGTTCCCCGTTTACAGAAAAAAAAAAAAGTAAAAGGCTTTTCTTGTGTTTCGGAAATTCCCGATTCTATCGAGATGAAGACAAACAGCAGCAGCTCTCCCCCTCCTATGATCTGTGTTCAGAAAAGCCATCTATTCTAAGCTCCACCGCGATAATCACACGGACTTTTGTGTTTACTCTTTTGGAAAAAGTGAAGTATTAACTTTTCGCTCTAAAAAAAAAGCACCTATCTACACAGATAAAAATATCACGGAGAGCTTTTCTGTAGGGAATTTTGAGGTTAACCAACTGTCCACGCGGTTTATTTTAACGCTTCCACATGGAAAAAACATGGTTCAATCAATAACATCTGCCGAAAAAATGCTCTTCTTCCAAGGAATATAAAAGAAATCAAATTATTATCCCATCCTATAACACCAACACTATTACTAGTTTCAGAAATAGCAATACAAATATCTGCTGTAAATCTACACACAAATACACAGGTTTCTATGTGCAATTCTAAACTAAACTCCCAGATGCAAGAGGGTGCATTCAAACATGGCACACAAAAAAACAAAACTAAAAAAGAAAAGTGAAATATATTTGTATTGTTTAACCCTGCTGTACTGTTAGGGTCTATTTGACCCGAAAAAAAGAGTTTGTGAAGCTGCAGTTTATTATGAGGATCTGTAAGTCTTTGTTAGGCAAGTTTGTTTATGGATAGGTGTTGTTATTATGAGTGTTATTTTTTTTTTATTATTATTTTAACTCTTTCTGCACGAAATAATAATTGTTACATAGGTACTGTTCGGGTCAATATGACCCGATAGCGTTTTATACAGATTGCCTGCCATATTTTCTATCTCAAACGATTTATAGTATTTATTGTGGATTATTTATTGTATCTACTATTGTTCATCAATTTTTCCAGTTCCGGCAGGTCCGTGCCCTCGATACATTTGCAAGTTACTGAAGATGGATGGGCTTTGAGTACAGGTCTGTTTCGCTGTAGTATATAAATTCTTATTGTAGCTACACTGGTTAACCCCTGTAAAGCCTGGGGCGTATTAGTATGCCCCAGGCCATCACCCCTGGTTCAGTGAGGGCTCCGGCGCTGAGCCCGCACTGAACCGGGCACATGTCAGCTGATTTATACAGCTGACATGAGCCCGCAACAGCCGCGGGTGGAATCGCGATCCACCAGCGGCTGTTAGCCAGTTAAATGCCGTTGTCAATCTCTGACAGCGGCATTTAACAGAGCCACGCCGGAAGCGCGTCACTTACCCCGCCCATCGGTGACACCGTCACGTGATCACGGGTCACTGATGGGTGGGTATGACAACCCTGGGTCTGCAGAAGACCCCAGTGGTTGTCATGTAATGATCGCTATGAGCGCCACCTAGTGGTCGACGCTCATAGCACAGGAACATTTCTGCTACATAGAGGTGATCTGCTGATCACCTCTATGTAGCAGAGGCGATCGGACAGTTGCTGCTTCTAGTCTCCTATGGAGACTATAGAAGCAAGCTAAAAGTGTTAAAAAAAATGTTTTTAAAAATATAAAAGTTTAAATCACCCCCCTTTCGCTCCATTCAAAATAAAATAATTAAAAAAAAAATACACATATTTGGTATCACTGCGTTCAGAATCGCCCAATCTATCAATATAAAAAAAGAAATAATCCAAACGGTAAATGGCGTAACGAGAAAAAGTTTTTAAAATGGCAAAATTACGTTTTTTGGTCACCGCAACATTGCAATAAAATGCAATAACGGGCGATCAAAACATCGGATGTACCCCAAAATGGTATCAATAAAAACGTCAGCTCGGCGCGCAAAAAATAAGCCCTCACCCGGTCCCAGATCCCGAAAAATTGAGACGCTACGGGTCTTGGAATATGGCGCCATTTTTTTTTTTAGCAAACTTTGGATTTTTTTTTTCACCACTTAAATAAAAAAAGAACATATTACATGTTTGGTATCTACAAACTCGTTATGACCTGGAGAATAAGAATGGCAGGTCAGTTTTAGCATCCAGTGAACGTGGTTAAAAAAAAAATAAATCTGTGGTATTGCACTTTTTTTGATAATTTCATCGCACTTGGAATTTTTTTTCCCATTTTCCCGTACACGATATGGTAAAACCAGTAATGTTGTTCAAAAGTACAACTCATCCCGCAAAAAATAAGCCCTCACACAGCCATATGGACCAAAAAATAAAAACGCTATGGCTCTGGGAACAAGGGGAGCAAAAAACGAAAATGCAAAAACGGAAAATCCCAGGGTCCTTAAGGGGTTAATGTTTCCTGCAATTTTATTATTATTATTATTATTATTCTTTATTTATATAGTGTTATGTTATTCCACAACGCTGATTTACCCCCGTGAAAGTCGCGAGTGTCCATTATTTGGATGGTTGGATAACAATGTGGCGAAGACGTCCACTGAGTGAAGCTGAATTGTAAAAGCTTGCCAGCGCCTCAAATTCTGAAGAAGATATCCAACTGGAGAAAGTGTCCAAAGATGAGGACCACATAAGTGGCGGAGAAAGAGATTACGAGAATTCTCATTCTGAAGTTGAATCCTACGAGGCACTTGTAGCCTTCTGCCCAGGCAGAAAAATTGCCCTCTGCTAACACCAGATAATTCTCTAATAACTAGCTCCTATTGGAGAAGTTTGGAACAAATGGATAGAGATTGTTCCAAAATTATAAAATACTGGTGAAAATGTATCCTTGGTAAAAGAGATGTTTATAGTTCAATATTTTACTTTACTGGAGTTATGAAAGTGGTTTATTACATTCCCCCAAAAACCATACAGGTCATTCTGATGAGCACGATGCACCATGACAATACAGTAAGTAGTCGATATGACGAAAAGCCGCATATGATATTAGATTATAATGCCACCAAAGGGGCAGTTGATACACTAGATCAACTAATACCTGCGTACAAAAGCAGACGCAAAACCATTCTTACTGTATCTGCCTACAATGCATTTGTCTTATGGCGTGAAATAAACCCGATCGGAAAGCCAAGAAACTGCATAAACGAAGACTTTCTAGGAGAATTAGGAAAGTCACTTGTTATGCCATCGATTTTAAGGAGATAAGTAAAACCCTGAAGTAAAGGAGCAGCCGCCATAGTAAAACGTATCTAGCAGCCTGCTCAAGAGCGCGAAGCCTCGGCCTCCACCAGCACTGGTAAAAGCCTAAAAAGGAAAAAATGCAGCATTTGTCCATCTCTGTGTGATTAAAACAAATATTACATGTTCTAGTTGTAGTAAATATTTATGTAAAGCTCATGTGAGTTCTTTCTGTGCAGAATGTAAGAATGCCTGAATATAGAAATAAGTGAACCTGTTCAACCCTTTGCTTTATTTTCTTTAGAAAACTGAAGTCTTGATTTTTATTTTTCGTTTGTTTTTTGACCAACCATGTTCACATACAGTTAAATAAAACAACAGGTATTCAAATGATACGCTTAGAGTAGCTAAATGTCAAAATTAACAGACTTTAATAGGTCGGGTCATATTGACCCGAACAGTACATGTGTATAGTCAATACGAACAGAACAGCAGGGTTAACAAGGATTTATCACAGATTTGTTTTCCTGCCAGTAAGTTTGATGCTACGCTGCTGTTTTTAGTGCAAGCAGAACTGTGCTTTTTAGCATATCCTTTACATTGTGACAACTATATACATCTAGGGACACATAGGAGAAGAAGTTAAATGGTCACTGCACTTAAGGTAAATCACTTTATTTAAAATGATGATGGCGTCTCCCTTCTATTAAACTTGCTGCCCATTGCCTGCTCTTACGTATATTCTAACAGCAAATACTCCGAGATGGATTGTGGAGGGCCGGGTCTTCGTCTCCCTGTTATTACACTCCTGTCTGTCAAACTACATACAGGTGTAAAAATATAAAGCAATTGTTCAAGCAAATGTACAAGAGCAGAAGCAATGCATGCTGGTAAATGAGGAAATGGGTAGTTCTAGCTCCTATAGTGCTAACAGAATGGCGATGAAGAGCAACCACTCACTCAAAATGTTTTATGGCAAGCTGCTGAGCATGCCTTAGATCTCTTGGATACGTTAGACAGCTATGTCCACAAAACATTGTTTTAAAGGGTTTGCCCAGGCTTCCAAAAATAAAGCTGGTTTTGTTGCAATTTCACACTCAACCTATAGAAAGATGTGTAGCTATTTTAGGAAATAATATTTGAGAATTTGTCCACAGCCACCAACAGTATATAAAAATCAGGCTATACTCACCTGTATGAGCCCTGCAGTAGCACATCCCTGGCACCCCCTGCAGGACTTGTGTTACATCGGGGACGTCCCATATACCTGGTGGGGTCTCAGCGCTGCAGGCCATCAAACGCAGGACCAAAGGGAAAAATTGGAATGTGGCAGTGGGCGGCTTTAACTTATTTTTGGGGGGTAAGGGCAGCAAGACCATGTTTTCTGGAGTCATCAAAACGGCAGTACAAAAAAAAAGGCAAAAAAAGCAGTAAAAAAAACACATCCTATCAGTTAAAACACATGCGGTTTTCAGATACGATTTAAATACTGTTTATACATATTGTGCCCTGATTCAGGAGGAAGTTGTTTCTGGGACACTAAAATGATTAAACCTAGAATAAAAACAATAAAGAGGTACCCTGCAGTAAGTAAGTACATAGTAATAGTATATGTAAATAACATAGGGTACTTAGTTAACACTATTTTGATCAGTAGAGCGTAAAAGCCATCCTACCACGACAAGGTGACCCAATCAGGATGATCCTAACTCTAATAATTCACCTCATTATGTGCCAACAGGCTTCAAAATATTTTGGGTTGGCTTTTACAATCTTTTGATCAAAATAGTGTTAACTAAGTACCCTATGTTATTTACATGTACTACTACTATTATTTACTTACAGCAGGGTACCTCTTTATTGTTTTTATTCTAGGTTTTCTCTGTTAATGGCCGCAGTATGAATGTACCCCCTACACAATGCACTTTTACTAACAAGTCTGTTGGCCCAATTTTTCGGTTCAATTCTAAAATGATTGTAGCTTTATAATGGGATATGCAAGTGTAACCTCGCATAGGGAATTTGTCAGTTGCTTTTACGCCCCTAAACGGCCACCACTTGCTTTTATTGTAGATATTTAGTTTTGTAAAGAATCCCTTATATGTATTATTAGCAGCTGCACTATGTAAAAGCCCTTCACCAATACAGCCGATACAAGTAAACCCAGCTTTATTGTCAGAAGAGGGTCTGAGATGATGAACCCTGAGCTACTTTTTGGTTCTAGTAGTAAAGTTCAAATTTAATTTTACTGTGATTTAATGAAAAAAAAAAAAAAAACAGTCCAGATAAAGTATAACAAAAAAAAATATTTTAAGTTTAAAAAAACAAAAAACACTATACGATACGCATCTCGGTGGTAGTGCTTCTTGGGTACCCACCGATCTTTGTTTACGGACCACTAGTGATAACGTGGCTCTAATCACTGGCTGCAGTGGTCACATACGATGATACAACATTGCTGGAGGCCTGGTATTATTATTATTATAGCGGCATTTATTCCATGGCGCTTTAAATGTGAAAAGGGGTATACATAGCAAAAACAATTACAATATTCTTGAACAAAAACACGACGGTGACTGGTACAGGAGGAGAGAGGACCCTGCCCCTGAGGGCTCCGTCTACAAGGGATGAGTGAGGATACAGTAGGTGAGGGTAGAGCTGGTCGTGCAGCGAGGTTTCCACAGTAGGCGAGAGTCTGATATGTTGGGGTAGAGAGTTCCAGAGTAGGGGGGAAGCACGGGAGAAATCTTGTATATGATTGTGGTAAGAGGAGATTAGAGGGGAGTAGAGAAGGAGATCTTGTGAGGATCGGAGGTTGCGTGTAGGTAAGTACCGGGAGACTAGGTCACAGATGTATGGAGGAGACAGGTTGTGGGTGGCTTTGTATGCCATGGTTAGGGTTTTGAACTGGAGTCTCTGGGCAATGGGGAGCCAGTGAAGGGATTGACAGAGAGGAGAGGCTGGGGAATAGCGGGGGGACAGGTGGATTAGTCGAGCAGCAGAGTTTAGGATATATTTGAGGGGTGCGAGAATGTTAGAGGGGAGGCCACAGAGCAGGAGGTTGCAGTAGTCGAGGCGGGAGATGATGAGGGTGTGCACTAGGGTTTTTGCAGATTCGATGTTGAGGAATGTGCGGATCCAGGAGATGTTTTTGAGTTGGAGTCGGCAGGAAGTGGAAAGGGCTTGGATATGTGGTTTGATGTATAGGAACCATGGGTAGGTGGTATAGTGTTTTTCTTATTTTATACACTCTTTTGTTTTCCCTAGGGTAACCAACAACCAAATCTGCATGATTTAGTTTGGATTCATTGCTGTGGATTTCCCTGAAGTTTTCTCTGGATTTGCTGTGCAAGCTTTCTTGCAGATCTGCCTCGTCACTCATGTTATTGCTCAGTTTAACACCAGCTTTAGAAAGGCATGGGTTAAAACCTAGGTCCTAACCAGGGCAGTCTAATCCAAACTTGTAGATTTAGCTGAAGATGCCCAATAAGTGCTGTGAGAACTTAAATAAAATATTCAATAACCACCATATGTTATGAGGTTTTTTTCAGGGATCGGCCTGGACGCCTTAGTTCGGTGAAGGGAAATCTTAATGCTTTGGCACAAGACATTTTGGACAATTGTAGCTTCCAACTTTCTGGAAACAGTCTGGGGAAGGCCCCTTGAAGTTTCCCGTGACTGTACTCAGTTCACAAATAAAGATCCATGATGACATGGTTGGGGGAGTTTGGTGGGAGAACATGACCAACTACTGTACATGTAGCTCTGACCTCAACCCCATCCAACACCTTTGGGATGAACTGGAACGGAGATTGTGAGCCCGGCCCTCGTAAAACATCAGGGTCTAACCTCAAAAATGCTCTTCTGGATGAAGGGGCAAAAATTTCCACAGACATCTCCAAAATCTTGTAGAAAACCTTCCCAGAAGAGCGGGAGCTGTTATAGCTGCAATGGGACCAACTCCATAAAGCTCCTGTAGGTGTAATGTGTTTGTGCCCCAATACTTTTGTCAGTATAGTGTAGTATCAGAGAAAATTGGACTTAAACAGAAGTGTGCTTTATTTTGTGTGGTTTTAGGATGTACTTTTTATCTATCCTGAGAACTTTTTATCATTACCCTTGATGTTACACTGGGCAGTCGTATAACAATATTCCCCAATAAATGAACACTACATATATTAGTAGAGTGGGGACGGCAGTGAAAAGTTGTGGGTTTGTTCACTATGCAATGATTAGTCATATATTGAAAGAAAACCTGACAGATAGCAAAATTAGTGTCCTGCTTTCTACCTACGTATGTACTAAACTACACAGGGGAAATTACAGGCGAAACCAGAAAAATGTATTCTGTTGATTCCCCAAATGAAAATAACCTATTTTAATTATTCCCCAAATGTATACATAATCAGCAACAAGGAGATAAAATTATTATTTTCCGCTACAAAAAAATACTAATTATTAACCTCCTGATGGCTGCGGCATTTTTCCTTTTTGAGATTTTTTTTCTCTTCTTCTTTCAAGGGCCATAACAATTTTAGTCTTGAGTCTATATAGCTATACAAGGACAGTACAAAAATATTCATAAGACACATATTATAAATCCAGGTTAGGAACAAAAGGTATATAGTCCCCTCTAAATAAACATACTAAGTAAATGGTGGAGTAAAATTATTAAACCCAAAAGACCAAACCAAAAATTGAATAAGAAAAGATCACCAGATAAGGGAATGAATAAAATCACCTTTTAATATAACTGAATCAGTTACTGTCAAGGATATGCAAGTAGGTCTAATAAGGAGGAAACAGCAGGGGAAACAGCAAAATCTAAAGCAAGACATATAAAAGGAACCAGCAAGCACAATATAATCAGTCCATATAAAAACTATTTGAGGTAGATAGGATTATAGTGACAGTGACCTAAAGTCACATATGCTGATTAGTAGATTGTGTAATGCTTACTCATGATAAGGGAGGATCTAATGAACCTTGTACGGTGGTATATAATGTGTTAAAAAAAATAATTCTGGATTGAATTTATCATCCATAGAGTATTATGTGCTTTGTGTTACATTACAATGGCATTAAACTGAATAAAACCGCTTTGACAGCTGCAGGTGACCATTTTTTTTTTCTCTTATTAAAAATAAACTTGGTTTCAAGAGACCTAACAATTCGAAAATGCGGAAGGCGTGCGTTAAGTGACAGGGAAGTGCTGATGATGGTGCACAGACGCCGAGGACGTGGGGCAGGTGCGCCTGTTGCTGGAGCACAAGAAACACACCCATCCACGACACATAGCTTCCTGTCCCACTTTGCAGGGAGGCACGTTATACCACTTCTGAGGCCACATCACTGCGAACATGTGGTCGGTTGGATAGCAGATAATGCTTCCAGCAGGCTTGGCAGCACCACCCAGTCTTCCACACGATCCAGTCTCACCAGCCAACAGTCTGGACCACTTCATCCTCACCCTGATCCTCCTTCCTCCTACCATGTTGAGTCCCAGGAGACTAGTGATCCAATGCTAGGACACTCTGAGGAGCTCTTTAGAACATCATTTCTTGATTGTGGCCTCTCACCCTGCATACTCCAAGAGGGACAGGAGAACATGCTGTTTAGTGATGCACAAAACTTAGAGCAGCCACGGCAACAGGAAAATGACGGTGGGGAACGGCAAATTTTGTCCAAGGAAGAAGGTGATGATGAGACACAGTTACCAATAAGTCTGGTTGCTGTTAAATCACCAAGTCAGAAGGACCAGTGTGCGGCGGTGGATGACGAAATGACTGACCCAACCTGGGAAGTTGGCATGCAGAGAGATTACAGCAGCGCTGAGGGGGAGGGATCAGCAGCACTGAAATAGCCAGGAAGACGCAATGGGGTGACCAGAGGGAGAAGGAGGGAAAATGTTCCATAGAGAACCGACACTCATGAATTTCTCCGTCAAAGACTGGTGTGTTCCCCAGTCTGGGACTTTTTTTTTTTTAAAGAGAGTTCTGAGACCAAAAAAATGGTCATTTGCAACCTGTGCCATGCCAAGATCAGCAGGGGCCTAACTACTGAGAACCTAACCACTACCAGCATGATCAGGCACATGTCATCTAAGCACCTGACTTGGTGGGCCGAAAGCCTCGGCCCATGATTGGTGCCGGCAGGTTACACCACTGCCTCTTTCCCTGTGCTAGGTGCTTCCCAATCCCCTGTCCATGACACTGGCACAGATGCCTCCCGCCCTGCACCTGTCCTTGCACCATCATCAGGCTTTTCCAATTGTTGTCCCAGCACAGCATTCAGCTGTCCCTACCCCAGGAATTGGAACGAAAAAGAAAGTTTCCAGACACCCACAGGCCCAAATGCTAAATGGGCACATTTCCAGGCTGCTTGCCATGGAAATATTGCCGTTTAGGCTTGTTGACAAGGAGGATTTCCGCCGACTCATGGAGGCAGCCGTCCCTGGGTACTCCCCAGCCACCACTTTTTCTCCTGGTGTAGCCTCCTAGCCTTGTACCAGCACGTGTCCAGGAATATCACCCATGCCCTTACCAATGCACTTACTGGGATTGTCCACTTAATGACTGACACGTGGACAAGCGTTTGTGGCCAGGGACGCTACATTTCCCTGGCTGCACACTGGGTGAACATTGTGGAGGCCAGGGCCAAGTTCCACCCTGGCACGACACATGTGCTACCGATGCCAAGGATTGCTGGCCATACTTCTATCAGGGTTTCCTCCACCTCATACACCAGATCCTGCACCCCCTCTTGCTCCTCTGTCTCCGATTTGTTATCTCAGAGCACGTCGTCCACATCAGCCGGAAGCTCTGCAGCACTGTCTCAGCAAAGCGGCAAAAGGCTCTGCTGAAGCTAGTTTGTCTAGGAGACAAACCGCACACTGCGGCAGAGTTACTTAAAGGAATAACAGATCAAAATGATCTGTGCCTTTTGCCGCTGAACCTCCAACCAGGCATGGTCTTATGTGATAATGGGCGTAACGTGGTGGCGGCTGTGGAGATTCCCAAGCTCACACATGTTCCATGCTTGGCACACAAGCACAACTTGGTAGTTCAGCGGTTTATGAAAACGTACCCAGATTTTCCAGAGCTTCTGATCAAGGTACACTGCATCGGCGCCCATTTCCACAAGTCAGCTACAGCTGCCGCCACTCTGGAAGTGCTGCAGCAGTGCATGCAAGTGCCAGCTCACCGACTGGCGTGTGTTGTGACCATGCGCTGGAACTCCACACTGCACATACTGGCAAGGCTTTGTGAGCAGCAGAGGCCAGTTGTGGAACACCAGCTCCAACATTAAGAGTGGGCATGGATGTCTGCCATTTTTTTGCGGTTCTCCAAGACTTTGAGGAGTCTACAAAGATGGTGAGTGGCGATGACGCCATAGTCAGCGCAACAATCCTGCTTCTATGCCTACGTAAACAGTCGCTGCTCACAATTAAACATGAAGCTATGGAGGGGTTCTTTTTCATAATAAGAAAATGGGAAATTATTGTACTGAAGTTGTATTTCATTATTTTATCTTTAAATGAATAAAAATGTATCTGATTAAAAAAAAAAAACCATGAAGCTATGCATGCAGACCAGGTGGAGATGGAGGAAGACATGAGACAGGGAGATACTACCCATCCCAGCCTCATTTCATCTGCGCAGTGCAGATTAGGTAACAATGAGGAGGTGGAACAGGCGCTGGTTGCTAGTGCAACAGAGGCTAGTACCCACACAAACTTCGTCCCATCTCTCCTACATGGATGGGCTGAGGAGGGGAATGAGGAGGAAGAGGAGGACGAGATGGAGAGTCGTCATCATGGTAGAGACAAGTATGTTTGGCTGTAGGGAGCTTGGCACATATGGCCGACTTTATGTACCGCTGTGACCCTCGCGTTATATTCATCTTGACAAAAAAAAAAAAGGAGTACTGGTTGTTCACCCTGCTAGACCCATGGTACAAGAAGAACCGTGCATCTCTCCTTCTTGATGTGGAGAGGTCTACTAAAATGGTGCTGTACCAGAAGGCCATTGTGGAAAATATGTTGAAAAAATTTCCATCAGAGAATGCTAGCGGCAGGGGGCAAGTTCCTTGCCCAACCAAGGAGGAGAAGCAAGGGAGACACACAGCAGAGGCAGGGGTACACTGTCAAAGGCCTGGGCCAATTTCATGACACCATCCCAGCTTCCAGGGCCTGATGACCGGGTATTTTTGACAAGGAGGGAAACGTTTTTAAAGATGGTCAAGCAATACCTGGCCGATCAAACCAGCATATTCCCCAATTCCTCTGCGACCTTCAACTATTGGGTCTCAAAGCTGGATACATGGCATGAGCTGTCCCTCTATGGCTTGGAGGTGTTGTGCTGCCCTGCCGTTAGCATCTTGCCTGAGCGGGTTTTTAGTGCTGCTGGGGGGGGGGGGGGTCATAACAGACAGGTGCTTTTGCCTGTCAGAGAATGCTGACGGGCTCACTCTGATAAAAATTAACAAAGCCTGGATTAGCCCCCACTTTTCCACACCACCAAATGACAGCAGCACATTAAAAACACTTTATGTTCAATATTTGAATGAGGCCCTCCAGTTGTTGCCTTCAAGGGTGTATGGATGACCCTCCTTATAATTTTTTTCTGGCTTTGCATTATGTGCAAAGCCTTTATGAGTGTAGAAGTACCACAACTACATTTTCTGAATTTTTTTATGAGGTACTTCAGGTCAAGGGTGTATGGATGACCCTCCTTATAATTTTTTTCCTGGCTTTGTACTGTGTGCAGAGCCTTTGTGAGTGTAGGGGTACCACAATTACACTTTCTTAATATTTGAATGAGGCACTACAGTTAGTGCCTTGAAGGGTGTATGGATGACCCTGCTTCTAATTTTTGGCAGGCTTTGCATTGTGTGCAGAGCTTTTATAAGTGTAGGAGTACCACAACTACACTTTGTTCACAATATTTCAACGAGCTACTACAGTTGGTGCCTTTAAGGGTGTAAGGATGACCCTGCTTGTAATTTTTGGCAGGCTTTGCACTTAGTGCATAGCCTTTGAGTCTAGGAGCATTATTATTATTATTATTATTATTATTATTTATTTATTTATATAGCACCATTGATTCCATGGTGCTGTGCATAAGAAGGGGTTACATACCAAATACAGATATCACTTACAGTAAATGAACTAACAATGATAGACTGGTACAGAGGGAAGAGGACTCTGGCCTTGCGGGCTTACATGCTATAGGATGGGGAAGGAGAAAGTAGGTGGGGGGTTGCAGCAGCTCTGGTGTTGGTGATGTGGCAACGTGGTCATGGCAGGCTGTAAGCTTTCTTGAAGAGATGGGTTTTCAGGTTCTGTCTGAAGGATCCGAATGTGGCAGATAGTCGGACGTGTTGAGGCGCAGAATTCCAGAGAATGGGGGATATTCGGGAGAAGTCTTGGAGGCGGTTGGGTGAGGAACGAATAAGTGTGGAGGAGAGAACGAGGTCTTGGGAGGACTGGAGATTACGTGAGGGAATATATCGGGAGATTAGTTCAGAGATGAACAGAGGATAAAGGTTATGGATGGCTTTGTAAGTCAGTGTTAGTAGTTTGAACTGGATACGCTGAGCAATTGGGAGCCAGTGAAGAGATTTGCAAAGGGGGGTAGCAGAGGAGTAGCGAGGAGAGAGATGAACTAGTCGGGCAGCAGAGTTAAGGACAGACTGGAGAGGTGCGAGAGTGTTAGCAGGTAGGCCACAGAGGAGGATGTGGCAGTAGTCGAGGCGGGAGAATATGAGGGCATGAACAAGCAGTTTAGTAGATTGAGGGTTGAGGAAAGGTGGGATTCTAGAAATATTTTTGAGCTGGAGGTGACAGGAGGTGGCGAGTGCTTGGAAGGACAGAGCAGAGTCGAGAGTTACACCGAGGCAGCAGATTTCTGGTACAGGGGAAAGAGTGATGTTATTTATTGTGATAGATCAGATCAGATGGGAAAGATATGTGAGATGGAGGAAAAATGAGGAGTGCAGTTTTGTCCACATTGAGCTTGAGGAAGCGAGAGGAGAAGAAGGAGGATATGGCTGCTAGACATGCTGGGATTCTGGACAGGAGAGAGGTGACGTCTGGGCCAGAGAAGTAGATCTGGGTATCATCAGCGTACAGGTGGTACTGGTAACCGTAGGACTTTATGATCTGTCCCAGGTCAAGGGTATAGATGGAGAAGATTAGGGGTCCTAGGACAGAGCCTTGAGGGACTCCAACAGAGAGGGGGCGGGGTGAGGAGGTAGTGTGGGAGACGCTAATTATGCGGTTGGAAAGGTATGAGAAGATCCAGGATAGGGCAAGATCTTTGACACCAAAGGAAGTGAGAATCTGTAGTAGGAGGCAGTGGTCAGCTGTGTCGAAGGCAGAGGAAAGGTCTAGAAGAAGGAGTATGGAGAATTGCCTGTTAGCTTTGGCTGTAAGTAAATCATTAATCATTTTGTTAAGGGCAGTTTCGGTGGAATGGTAGGAACGGAAGCCAGATTGTTGTTTTGTTCTGTAACCGCGCCTCGAAGCCATACGCTATACAATCGGCCTTATAAACGATTGGTGGTGGCGGCGAGTAGTCTGGGGTTATCGTGGAGTTAGCGGTGATCGTTTGGGGTTATATACATATATTCCATGCTTTGGAACCTGGAGGTGTATATACAATCCGCTCACTGTTAGTTTTCTGATAATCGGCCTGTTAGTGCAAACAGCCTGTGGCCTCCTCCGTTAATCGTCGGCCAATCGTGTAATTGTCCGGATGATAGGGGGAAGCAGAGAGTTGTTCACCCAAGAGATCACAGTGGGTGGTACATGACAATTTGAACAGAATGTGTATGAGGCCCTCCTTTATGTCTAATACAGGGTCTATCTGACTCCCTCTTCCATCAAATTGCAGTTCTTGCTTCCTTCATAAATTACACTGAAATATCCATTGTTTTATTAAAAATTTCAATTTTGGTTTACTTATTATTATTTTTTTAAATACTTTTTAAATTTTGCCTTATATACAAGTCATTATACAGGAAACAATGTTTCTTAACATTTTTTTCCTATAAACTCCAATTTCTCTTCTATTTTGAATGTTTTATTGTCGGTCCTTAAAGTGGAGTAAAAGCGTGACACCATTGTTCTCAGCAGCGATCTGGGAGTCAGTGATGCTTCCAGGGGTCTTCCCCATGCTGTTCTACTTCCAATTATCTCTTTTTCCATTCATTTCAACATTTTCACTGCCCCCCCCAGATCTCCTTATAGGGTCTGCCGGAAAAATAAAATTTCCCATTGACTCCCATTATACTCATTACTCAAATTAGCATTCGAGCAATAGCAATTGCTTGGTTCGAGTAACGAGCATCAGAGCATTCTAGCGCTTGATCATCCCTAGTCATATAATACCCATTTCCTGGGTCGAATGATGGACAAGCAAACAACTTTCACTCCAGCACAATGGATATTTGTTTAAAACTGGTCTCATGTATGGTCGAGCAATTACATCACAAAGAAAACCCAAGGCTGTCTGAACACTAAGTAAACATCACCGCTCAGAAGCTTTCCAGAGGTGTAAGGCCTAAAACACACAGACTGTCCATATCATAACACTAAGGCTGAGTGCCCACGATGCAGATTTAATGCGTTTCCGCCACGGAAACGCATTAAAATCGCTTGTTAAGATGTCTGCCATGTTTCCCAATGATAATCCGCATGTGCTGTGCACATGCTGCGGAAATTTCCGCTGCGGATTATCATTGTGAAAAAATCCGCAGCACAACCAATTTGGGCATGATTTCGCCGCAAAATCACATCCATTAACTTGCATTGAACCGCATAACATCCGCATGTATACATGCTGATATTATGCGTCTCTATGTGCGGATGGTACCCAGGTTGGGAGAAGAGGAGACTCTCATCCGACCTGGGTACCATCGTACCAGCAAGTTAAAAAAGAATTATAAACTTTAAAAATAAAAAAAATATTCATACTCACCTCTCCGGCAGCACCCGGTCTCCTCGGCGGCCCGCGATGTACTGGCAGGACCTGCAGTGACGTCATTTAGCGGTCGCTTGACCATCAGCTGACTAAATGACGTCACCCAGGTCCTGCCAGTACACCGCGGGCCGTCAAAAAGAGAAGATCGCCACTGGGAGGAGACCAGGGGCCGCCGGAGAGGTGAGTATAAGGTTTTTTTTTTCTTTTTACTTCTTTTTATTTACACTAGATGCACGATTTGAAGCAGAAATCTCCTAAGTTGGTCACACAATATAAATCCTTGGCAGTTTCATGGATTTATATAGTGTGACCAACTTGTCAAGCCCTTTTCCAAGTGATGCTGAAAATCGTTTGGGAAACCGCTTGAAAAAAATGCATGCATAAACACATGTAAAAACGCTGAAAAAACGCATGTAAAATCCGCAGGCGTTTTTTTCTGCCAAGGAGGTGCAGAACTACTCAGGAAATTTCTGTTTCAAATCTGCATCGTGGGCACATAGCCTAAAGGCCCCCATACACACCAGGAGTGCTGTTGGGCCGTCTGATGTGGCGGTACAAGGTGACTTCCAGGCGGCTTCATTTTACCGACCTTTCCCCCAGATTAAAATTTGGCACTTCTCTGAGCCAGCTGTCAGGAAAATGAATGTGTAAAACACCAGCTCACTGCATTCAATTGTACTCGCGTATTTCAGGTTCTGGCGATGCATTTCTGGTGACGCACTTCTGGGCCGACGTTGGTCCTGGCGATGCACTTCTGGGCCCACGCTGGTCCTGGCGATGCACTTCTGGGCCCACGCTGGTCCTGGCGATGCACTTCTGGGCCCACGCTGGTCCTGGCGATGCACTTCTGGGCCCACGCTGGTCCTGGCGATGCACTTCTGGGCCCACGCTGGTCCTGGCGATGCACTTCTGGGCCCACGCTGGTCCTGGCGATGCACTTCTGGGCCCACGCTGGTCCTGGCGATGCACTTCTGGGCCCACGCTGGTTCCGGTGATGTAGTTTTGTACAGATGATAGTTATGATATTCTGTACTGTTGGCGGTTTCGGTGCTGGATTTCTGGACTGTTGGAGGTCCTGTTGATATTTCTGTACTGATGGTGGTTCTATTGATAATATTCATGTACTTATGGTGGTTGTGATGCTGTATTTCTGTACTCACTGTTGTTTTCGTGATGTATTTCTGTATGGATAGTGGTTCTGATTCTGTACTGATGTAAAGATGGTGGTTCTGGTGACGTTTTCCTGTACTGATGGTGGTTGTGATGCTGTATTCCTGTACTGATTGTGGTTCTGTTGCTGTATTCATGCACCTATGGTGGTTCTGGCACTATATTCATGTACTGATGGTGGTCCTGGTGCTGTTATCATGTACTGTTGGTGGCTCTGGTGATGCATTCCTGTATTGATGGTGGTTCCGGTGATGTATTTCTTTACTGTTCATAGTTCTGATGATGTATTTCTGTACTGAGGAGCACATTATCAAATGGATATCTATTCTTTTACAGTGCTTTTCCATGTTGTAGCCTCCTTATCAACCTGCATCCTAAAGGGGAAACGCGTTGAGGCAGTGGAACAATCCCAATTGATTCTTTAAAGGCGTCATGTGGACAGATAAGTTGAACTAAGCATGACACGTTAGCTGATTTTGTGTTTATCAATTATGTTGAGAGGATACACTACCGTCCATATAGATATGTGGATCTTTTTCACGGGCATATGTTGGTTTAATTTATAAGGATTCTGCATCTATGTCCTTGTTAGATTTACTTTAACAATAGTGTGGTACTTTTTTGCATATGTGTTGGTTATAATTGGATTTAATCATAGTACAAATGAAAGTTTAAACTACAGGTGCATCTCACTAAATTAGAATATCATCAAAAAGTTAATTTACTTCAGTTCAAAAAGTGAAACTCATATTATATAGAGTCATTACAAAGAGTGATCTATTTCAAGTGTTTATTTCTGTTGATATTGATGATTACGGCTTACAGCCAATGAAAACACAAAAGTCATTATCTCAGTAAATTAGAATAATTAACAAAAAAACACCTGCAAAGGCTTCCTAAGCATTTAAAAAGGTCCCTTAGTCTGTTTCAGTAGGCTCCACAATCATGGGGAAGACTGCTGACTTGACAGATGTCCAGAAGGAAGTCATTGACACACTCCACAAGGTCCCAGAGTCTGGAGGAAGAGTGGAGAGGCCACAATCCAAGCTGCTTGAGGTCTAGTGTGAAGTTTCCACAATCAGTGATGGTTTGGGGAGCCATGTCATCTGCTGGTGTAGGTCCACTGTGTTTTATCAAGACCAAAGTCAGCGCAGCAGTCTACCAGGAAATTTTAGAGCACTTCATGCTTCCCTTTGCCAACTATTATCAAGAGGAAGATGAGAGACACCAGACCCAACAATGAAGATGTGCTGAAGGCTGCTATCAAAGCAACCTGGGCTTCCACAACACCTCAGCAGTGCCACAGGCTGATCGCCTCCATGCCACGCCGCATTGATGCAGTAATTGATGCAAAAAACATCTGCAAAGGCTTCCTAAGCATTTAAAAAGGTCCCTTAGTCTGTTTCAGCAGGCTCCACAATTATGTCATTGATGCACTCCACAAGGTCTTAGAGTTCCAATTTTCATTTGGAAATCAAGGTCCCAGTATCTGGAGGAAGAGTGGAGAGGCCACAATACAAGCTGCTTGAGGTCTAGTGTGGAGTTTCCACAATCAGTGATGGTTTGGGGAGCCATGTCATCTGCTGCTGTAGGTCCACTGTATTTTATCAAGACCAAAGTCAGCGCAGCAGTCTACCTGGAAATTTTAGAGCACTTCATGCTTCCCTCTGCTGACAAGCTTTTTGGAGATGGAAATGTCATTTTCCAGCAGGACTTGGCACCTGTCCACACTGCCAGAAGTACCAATACCTGGTTTACACACAACAGTATCACTGTGCTTGATTGGCAGCAAACTCGCCTGACCTTAACCCTATAGAGAATCAATGATGTATTATCAAGAGGAAGATGAGAGACTCCAGACCCAACAATGCAGATGAGCTGAAGGCTGCTATCAAAGCAACCTGGGCTTCCATAACACCTCAGCAGTGCCACAGGCTGATCGCCCCCATGCCACATTGCCGCATTGATGCAGTAATTGATGCAAAAGGAGCCCCGACCAAGTATTGAGTGCATTTACTGAACATACATATCAGATTTTAAAAACATTTTTCAAGCTGTTGTTATAAAGTATTCTAATTTACTGAGATAATGACTTTTGTGTTTTCATTGGCTGTAAGCCATAATCATCAACATTAACGGAAATAAACACTTGAAATAGATCACTCTGTTTGTAATGACTCTATATAATATAGGAGTTTCACTTTTTGTATGGAAGAACTGAAAGAAATTAACTTTTGATGATATTCTAATTTAGTGAGATGCACCTGTAGTGTTGTTTCACCTCTGGTTTTTGACTTTGACTGGTTATACCTATGTTAGGGTAATATATGCCGGGCTGGGGTCAGCATCCGGGTAAGTGCTGGGGCCCTGAGCAAGCGGGAGGGGGGCGGCATGCTATGGGGCCTGTGAGTCGGGGAAGCGTGGCGTCAGCGCTCGCGATTGGGCCCCCCGCTTGCTCAGGGCCCCAGCACTTGCAATACTTACCTCTCCCCATTCCTCCGCAGCTCTGGTGTATTCCACGTCTTCTGACTGTGTGAAGTCTAAGGGCAGAGGGCGCAATGACGTCACTACAGCGCGCCCTCTGCTCTGAGCGTTATAGTGCAGAGAGCCGGAAGACGGTGACACTGAGGAGTGCGGAACTGCGACCAGCGAGGAGGGGTGAGTATTTGATTTTTTTTAATGTATGGAGCATTATACAGGGCCCACACTGTATGGAGCATTATACGGGGTCCATTATTTTGTATGGAGCATTATACGGGGTTCATTATTTTGTATGGAGCATTATACGGGGTCCATTATTTTGTATGGAGCATTATACGGGGTCCATTATTTTGTATGGAGCATTATACGGGGTCCATTATTTTGTATGGAGCATTATACGGGGTCCATTATTTTGTATGGAGCATTATATGGGGTCCATTATTTTGTATGGAGCATTATATGGGGTCCATTATTTTGTATGGAGCATTATACGGGGTCCATTATTTTGTATGGAGCATTATACGGGGTCCATTATTTTGTATGGAGCATTATACGGGGTCCATTATTTTGTATGGAGCATTATATGGGGTCCATTATTTTGTATGGAGCATTATATGGGGTCCATTATTTTGTATGGAGCAATATATAGGGTTCATTATACTGTATGGAGGACTTAGTGGTGCCCATAATACTGTATGGAGGACTATGTTGGGCCCATAATACTGCATGGAGGACTATGTGGGGCCCATAATACTGCATGGAGGACTATGTGGTGCCCATAATACTGCATGGAGGACTATGTGGTGCCCATAATACTGAATGCAGGACTATACTGTCCGGTCTGCACTGTGCGCTGCGAGGATTCGCCGGTTTCTGAGCTATTGTAGAATTTACAATAGATATCACTCATGTAATGTAAGAAGTGAAATCTTTGGCATTGTACTATATATATATATGTCTCTGTGGTATCTGTGCATCATGAATGGTGGCATGTGTTAAAGGGCCCACTGAGACTCTTTCGCCCGGGGCCGACAAAAACATGGAGCCAGCCCTGAATATGGGGATAGCCACCAACGAACCATTTTACGTTTGACATCTAGGGTGCCAACGTCCGCGGTTAGGTAGGGGGTGAGTATAGAGATAAATTAGGGATACAATCACTTACACTTGTGTCCCTGATTTTTGAACCCCGTTTCCTTTGTTTCTGGCATTATCTCACACCAGTCTACATAGAGAGTTTATCTGATGGTTTAACCCAGTTTGTGAGACAGTAGATTTTTTCATCGTTTGTCAGTTGCCCAGACCATTGTGATTATCGAGCCTTGTATATGTATGTATATGTGTATATATATATATAAAAAAATATAATAAAATTGTATTTTTAGGTGATAAAGTTTGTTAGCCTGTATAATAATTCTCATATATATAGTACCAAAGGGGGCCATAGTGTTCTTCTCAGAATCACTGGGGCGACTTGATGTCAAACCCCCACCCACCACAAAGAAAGGTCATATACTGGAGCGGGGTTTCCTAAAACACTGAGGTTCTTCAGCCCTTACCTGGTGATCCCTATTTATACAATAGGTAAGGAAAACTCATTTAATCCTGCTCAAAGTATCTCTGTAAAGCAGTAATCCGATCTTCACAAGGTCAAAAAACCAAATGAGTCAATGCCATTTGGTTTTTTGACCTTGAGAAAGGCACTGGTTTGGCGCCGAAACACATAATACTAATAAAATCTCATCTGAAGCTCCAAGGCCCCTCATGGCGCACAGCATAGCCCACCTAATGTAATTCTCTCCATTCTGATAAATACACATCTGGAAGATATCGCCTCCAGCCACCAGGGGAGCAGCGGATATTCACACTTAAACTGGTATTTTTCCTCCACACACCACCACCAGGTGAGCGCCACCACCCCCTCGCCCTATTGTGGCGCTTTTACCCCTCTCTAAAGTGCAGCATATGACAGCACGTACTAATCAATGTATGGAGCTACGGTGCTCCGCTCTACATAGTGCATACATCAGAGCAGTTATCAGCTGATCGGGGGGTGCCAAAAGTGGGACCCCTACCGAGCTTACTTTGATTACCTATCCTGTGGATAACTCATCAATATGTTAGTCCCAGAAAACTTTAATTTCTAAAGCTACTACTGAACTAAATTGGAGCGGTAAAAATCTCTATGCACCGAGCTCCCCCTAGTGATGGCTGCAGGACAAAGCTAGGGTTGTACGAAGAGAAGCATTAGTTATTCAGTGCCTAGCCCCGTCACCATGGGCCACGGCGGCAGGCACACAGTAGGCATGGTTTAACTATTGTATTAGTGGAAAGTCATAACTGTGTAAAGCAACCCAACTCCTAAAGTTTTAGCTTGTAGTGAACCATTTAACATATAAAGTTAAAGAGGTATTCCTATCACCAAGATCCTATCCCAATATGTAGTAGGTGTAAAAGTAATAATATTAATTAATACCTTCAATAAGAAATGTAGTATAGTTCTTCTGATTCGCTATGTCGCTTACCCCATGTGCGGGGCATTTCAGTAGCTTAGGTATCCATGGTTATGACCACTCATAGTGTTAATACCTAAGCTACTGCAATGCCCTGCACATGGGGTAAGCGACATAGCTTATCAGAAGAACCATACTACATTTCTAATAGGCGATATTTGCTATTATTATTACACTTACTACATATTGGGATAGGATCTTGTCGCTGTAACAACTGTGATAAGCAGATGAGACTCACTCACCTCCGGGGTGGTCTTACGAAACGTATCTTCCCCCTTTATGATGGTGTTAATGACGGCCTTTTTCAGGGTGTTGTATTCCTCCGGTGTCAGGTGAATGGACTCCAGCTGTTCTTTACAGGCCTGACAGTGACCACTATAGGAAGAATGGAAACATTAGGTGCTACTTAAAGAAGGCAAATCCTACCGGAAGAAGCGGCGGTTTATACAGAAGCAGAAGATATCACTTCTGGGGTCACCTTTGTAGATTATGCAGATCACATGGAAAGTGGACCATATAACTTAAAATGAAGGGCTGGTGAGGAACCTATGGATGTGCTCATCACCCCATAGCCAAACCTGAACATGGTTATGAGTATAGAGGCGAGAAGCATCTCCCGGACACTTTTGACATTATTTTCTGGTATAACCAACGATTCCTTTCTTGGGAGAATCACAGACATCACTTGTGTTCCTGGTCTGTTCCCTTGACCCCAAGCTATGTCTGCTTCCCTAACCCTTGGCATCAAAGCATTGAGGCTCGGTGAAAGTGGGCAGTAGAAACCAGTAAGGACACGTCCACATTGGTCGGATACGCTGCGGAAAATCTGCTATGTATTACCGTACCAGTATTGTGAAGGAGATTTTCTTAAATGTCATACACATTCTGCAGAAAAAATCAGAAGCGTAAATTGATGACGGTCACTGTGGATCTGATATCTGCAGAGTGTTAATTTCTGCAGCGGATTCACCATTTGCAAATTTAGCATTTTTATTGTATTGAACTACTGTATGTATAAAACAACTTGATAATGCGCAGCCAGAAGAAATACTTGATAGAAAAACAATCGTCTGAATGAGGCCTGCCTGTCTGTCTGCCGTCTCAACCAGGTCTTTAACCAAACTTAGGATGTGTCTCTCCCCCACCCGGTAATTTACTAAGAAGCTTGCAACATAAAAAAAAAACACTAAAAGAATCCGAATCCTGTTTTGGACCCGTTGAAGCATCATTGTGTGCGAAACTGCCGTCGTCCATCTCTTGCACCTGCATTCTCCTGCATCCATTTTTTAAAGATTTTGCAATAAAATATGTTTTTATGGGACAAAGAGTGCCGCCTTTCCTCTCTTTGAAATTTTACAAAAATCTTGCATTTGGTGAAGCACCCAGAGTTTCTGTAAAATCACGAGGTGTGTGCCATTATCCTTACAAGCAGGACTTCCCTGACTCCCGACTCTCCAACTCCACAGCCCTGCCTCACTACTGAGCGTGTACATAAAGTGCAGCCCTGCCTCACTACTGAGCGTATACATAAAGCGCAGCCCTGCCTCACTACTGAGCGTATACATAAAGCGCAGCCCTGCCTCACTACTGAGCGTGTACATAAAGTGCAGCATTGCCTCACTACTGAGCGTGTACATAAAGCGCAGCACAGCCTCACTACTGAGCGTGTACATAAAGCGCAGCCCGGCCTCACTACTGAGCGTGTACATAAAGCGCAGCCCGGCCTCACTACTGAGCGTGTACATAAAGCGCAGCCCGGCCTCACTACTGAGCGTGTACATAAAGCGCAGCCCGGCCTCACTACTGAGCATGTACATAAAGCGCAGCCCGGCCTCACTACTGAGCGTGTACATAAAGCGCAGCCCGGCCTCACTACTGAGCGTGTACATAAAGTGCAGCCCTGCCTCACTACTGAGCGTGTACATAAAGTGCAGCACTGCCTCACTACTGAGCGTGTACATAAAGTGCAGCACTGCCTCACTACTGAGCGTATACATAAAGCGCAGCATTGCCTCACTACTGAGCGTGTACATAAAGCGCAGCCCGGCCTCACTACTGAGCGTGTACATAAAGCGCAGCCCGGCCTCACTACTGAGCGTGTACATAAAGCGCAGCCCGGCCTCACTACTGAGCGTGTACATAAAGTGCAGCCCTGCCTTACTACTGAGCGTGTACATAAAGCGCAGCCCGGCCTCACTACTGAGCGTGTACATAAAGCGCAGCCCGGCCTCACTACTGAGCGTGTACATAAAGCGCAGCCCGGCCTCACTACTGAGCGTGTACATAAAGCGCAGCCCTGCCTCACTACTGAGCATGTACATAAAGTGCAGCCCGGCCTCACTACTGAGCGTGTACATAAAGCGCAGCCCGGCCTCACTACTGAGCGTGTACATAAAGCGCAGCCCGGCCTCACTACTGAGCGTGTACATAAAGCGCAGCCCGGCCTCACTACTGAGCGTGTACATAAAGCGCAGCCCGGCCTCACTACTGAGCGTGTACATAAAGCGCAGCCCGGCCTCACTACTGAGCATGTACATAAAGTGCAGCCCGGCCTCACTACTGAGCGTGTACATAAAGTGCAGCCCTGCCTCACTACTGAGCGTGTACATAAAGTGCAGCCCTGCCTCACTACTGAGCGTGTACATAAAGTGCAGCCCTGCCTCACTACTGAGCGTGTACAAAAAGTGTAGCACAGATTCGTCTCCACTAAAAACCCAGATCCTTAGATCAGGAACAGAACAGACATTTATAGGACATTTCATAACTTTCCCAAATTCTTATGAAAACATTTACAGTACATATTGCACTGTACTACTGTACCCAATTGATTATATATTTTAGGAGTCGGAGTCGGTCCATTTTATACCGACTCCAACTCCGACTCCACAGCCCTGCTTACAAGTCGTGTGAGTTATGAATGGTGCCGTTTTTTTTCATGTTAATATATAACTGGAGCACTCACTTGTCTGTGGCTTTGGTCAGCTGTCCTTTCCAGGTTTCATTAGGAATTCTGAAAGACGAAACATCATTTTATACATTTATACATTTCATTACATACATTGAGTTGTCTGGAAGTGATTCCAGCTCTGGGGTGAGGTAAAAGACTTCTGAGAAAGCTCACCACGATCAATTTCTCCCTCTGCCTGCTTCCTCTCCATAGAGTGTAATTGGCTGGAGGAGGTAAGGAGTAAGTAGCTGATAAGAGGGGAGGAAAGCTAATTTCTCTGATAAGATACAGTACAGAACAAAAGTTTGGACACACCTTCTCATTTAATTTTTTTTCTGTATTTTCATGACTATGAAAATTGTACATTCACACTGAAGGCATCAAAACTATGAATTAACATGTGGAATTATATACTTAACAAAAAATTGTGTGAAACAACTGAAAATATGTCTTTTATTCTAGGTTCTTCAAAGTAGCCACCTTTTGCTTTGATGACTGCTTTGCACAGGCATGTAGAGTCCATCCGTTCACCTTTTCTACGTCGCACAAAAACACGGTGGTTGGAACCAAAGATCTCAAATTTGGACTCATCAGACCAAAGCACAGATTTCCACTGGTCTAATGTCCATTCCTTGTGTTCTTTAGCCCAAACAAGTCTCTTCTGCTTGTTGCCTGTCCTTAGCAGTGGTTTCCTAGCAGCTATTTTACCATGAAGGCCTGCTGCACAAAGTCTCCTCTTAACAGTTGTTGAAGAGATGTGTCTGCTGCTAGAACTCTGTGTGGCATTGACCTGGTCTCTAATCTGAGCTGCTGTAAACCTGCGATTTCTGAGGCTGGTGACTCGGATAAACTTATCCTCAGAAGCAGAGGTGACTCTTGGTCTTCCTTTCCTGGGGCGGTCCTCATGTGAGCCAGTTTCTTTGTAGCGCTTGATGGTTTTTGCAACTGCACTTGGGGACACTTTCAAAGTTTGCCCAATTTTTCAGACTGACTGACCTTCATTTCTTAAAGTAATGATGGCCACTCATTTTTCTTTACTTAGCTGCTTTTTTCTTGCCATAATACAAATTCTAACAGTCTATTCAGTAAGACTATCAGCTGTGTATCCATCAGACTTCTGCACAACACAACTGATGGTCCCAACCCCATTTATAAGGCAAGAAATCCCACTTATTAAACCTGACAGGGCACACCTGTGAAGTGAAAACCATTTCCAGTGACTACCTCTTGAAGCTCATCAAGAGAATGCCAAGAGTGTGCAAAGCAGTCATCAAAGCAAAAGGTGGCTACTTTGAAGAACCTAGAATATAAGACATATTTTCAGTTGTTTCACACTTTTTTGTTAAGTATATAATTCCACATGTGTTAATTCATAGTTTTGATGCCTTCAGTGTGAATGTACAATTTTCATAGTCAAGAAAATACAGAAAAATCTTTAAATGAGAAGGTGTGTCCAAACCTTTGGTCTGTACTGTATATTATAAAAGTTCCTTATATTTGCCTGCACTATTGATTTAAGCAAAGTTTGATGAAGGTACAGTTCCATTTTAATTGCTGCTACAGTACAATACATTATATAAAAATTCATCTTTGGGTGATGTCTGCAGCAATCATCCACCACCAAATCTTACTTACCCAAGGTCGCTGGAGGTTTTCAGGTTTGCAGTCGTCTCCCCATGAAGACAGTCATTATCGCTTACCTCCAATGAACGTGACAATTTTACACCCCAGCCCCACATTCTTAATCTTTTCTTTAATCTTGATCACAATCTAGGATAAAGAGGACCTGTCACCCCTCCTGACATTTCTGTTATATTAAATACTTCTATTTCCTATTAAATAACAATTAGGGAGCACCTGTTATTACAAATATGCTTTCTGTCATTTCTCTGCTACTCCTCCTAGAAATGTTATAAATAAATTGACAACTGGGATGCTACTATTCCCTTTGTCAGCATTGATTGGAGACTGTCAAAACTGGTAACACCAATTGGAAATTAATTCATAATTTTCTAGGAGCAATAACAGAGGAACGGTACAACCCAAAGTTAAGAAATGATGCTTAGAGAGAATCCGTCAGCAGGTTTTCGCTATGTAATCTGAGGGCAGAATGAGGTAGGGGCTGAGGCACTGATTTCAGGGATGTGACACTTATTAGGCTGTGTGCTGTTGCTTCTATACAGGGAATGTTTTATCACCAGGAGATTATCTCTGCCTGGACTACAGCTTCCGTGAGCCCTGGAACGACCACATCGCCTCTTCTGAAGAACTCTGAATGTTTCACAACTCCTGCACCCAGCAAACTAAGTGATGTATCATTGGAATCAGGGTCTTTTTTCTTACATTATACATAGCAAAAATCTGGTGACAGATTCCATTTAATGGGGAATACAATGATTTACTGCATCAGACATATCAGCAGATACAACTGGTCATTTTAAAAAAATAAATAGGACTCATCCATACAGCAACGTAGATTAATCCAATGTTACCTTTCAAACCAGGACTTGATGGTTTTCATCAGCGATTGCCCGGGGTAGATTTGATTTTCTCTAAAGCACTTGAGGATATCATAAAGCCGGCTCCTGAACGCCTCATCCTGTAAGTCCAGATCTGCATTAAACAGACCCTGGATGGCAATCTTCAGGGGGTAGCAAGTCTCTACGCAGCATTTCATCATACAGCGTCCAGGCCAGTTCGCTCTCCCGATGCTTGATCGCTCCTTTTATACATTCTCCGTAATTCCTAGCAGACGGCGTACTGGCTTTTTTGATGGTCTCTAATGAAGCTATTGCTTCCTGCCAGCGATCGGTGTCACTCAGACCTTTAATGAGGAGGCTGTGCGCCCCGGTGTCCAACGTGTCGTATTTCATCTTCATGATGTCGCTCACGTCGTAGATCTCGCGGGTCTTCTTCTGCTGTACACATAGCACCAGGTATCTCAGGAGTAACTTGTAGGTAATAATCGCCTTCCTTCATCGCTACGTAGGACAATAAGGACTTGGCGATGTCTAGGTCTGTGTTATTCTTAATCATCTGGTCCATTACTAGTTCTTCAAAGTTTCTAAGATCTTCATAATCCATTCTTAAGTTGGCTCCAACCGTCGACACTCAGTGGCTCGGAGGGCACCGCTATCCTAGTGCCACGTACCCGCGAGGCGGAGGGCTTATCCTCTATTAACTCTTTATTCCTATCAGCCCTCGTCTTGGCGGCTCCGGCAGAGAACACAGACGAGCCTCTCATGTATTCCTTCCTATCAGGCTGCCTTGGGTATTTATTGGGGGGTCCATCTCTGTCTGCGCGAGAACTGACCCCGCATGTCGTACTGATAGTCTGCGCTGGCTTATACCCTGCTGCGGCGACCTGGCACACTGGCACATTGCTGGCACATATCGCTCTATACCATGCCCTGCACAACCACCGGCAGGGATAACATGCTGCACTGGAATCTTCCTCCACAAATTAATGTAGCAATAATTACAGGAATAACCTATTCATTATCACCAGACAGGACGTAGATACTTCTCCATCACTGCTGCAGTCAGCACACACCTCATTCACTCCTCTCCTTGTACTCCACATGTGTCAAATCGCAATTACTTCCGGGTTCAACGGAAACCAATCAGACGTCGCTAGAGTTCACCCATCACTAGAGCGTTCGATGTTCTAACAAGTGTCTCCAGAAGCGGGCACCATTTTGGCGAAGACTATGAGGAGCTGTAAATGGG